>NW_028190317.1:0-23167 GCF_048542155.1 Nylanderia fulva
AACGTCCGAAAATTTCAAAATTTCAATCTTCTTCAATCATTAATTTTTTAACGTATTAGTCATGACAATCTCTAACTTGCATGAAAGACCGGTATTAACGAATATTTAATCACAAATATAACCACTCGTAGGCTAAGACATGTCTTCTCACAAAAAACAATATAAAAACAACATCTATAATACTAACTAATATGGTATAATATAATATAATATAAATATAATATACTTAGTTTAATAAGGAAAATCCTCATTGATTATTTGTGAGAAACCTAAAATAAGGTTAAGAACGTATATATGTATATACATACGGATATATATATATGTCAAAGGGTTTGTTCCGAGACACTTCCCGACACTTATTGACATATTCCGAGATTTTGCAGGCTTCCGGGCCTGACCTGGAAGACTTATGTATATACATATAGGAATTGCATATTTAAACGTATATACAAGGGAAACAGATATATATATATATATATATGTCAATCGTATACTTTGACGACACTATATATATTCTCTGGCGATTTCAATGACTGTATAAGACATATAGTATTCTCTGGCGATTTCAATGACTGTATAAGACATATAATACAATTATTTCTTTTTTTTTTCTCTTTTTTTTCATTACAAATAATTTGAACGACTTAAATGAATAGTAATTACTTATTTTTAAATAAATTTCGATTAATTATACAAATTGACTATTACAATATAATATTCATTTTACTAATATTAAATATGTATTATTCAATAGTATTAAATTTTAAATATGTACACGATATATATATATATTAACACACAAAACTTCTTATAAATACATTTACTTGTAATTATAAGACCCGAAGATCATATACATAGCGCAAAATAACATTATATCCATCATACGCCCAAAGGAGCCACTACACTAAGAGAAGAATACTATTATTTTCTCTCAGTGCATGTATGAAACCCGCCTTATTAAAACGGTAATACCTGAAAATATATATATATATATCGCTTATAAAGAAGTATACTAAATAATTAAATAATTATGTATGAAAGCTGCTTTACTATGTGAACTCGACTTTACTCGCAAGAAAACATCCAGAAGATTCTAGAAGGCTCTAGAACGATAGCGTGATGCAATGCATGATGCAATGATGAAACACGTTGCCACCTGCAAATTGATTACAGAAGACCGTCAAGAAATATCACTACCAAGAATAAAGAAGGCCCGTTGCAAGCCGCATAGCGGTGAGTCACTAAAGAAGCACCGCTATCGCTACTGAGAATACAATAAGAAAAGTCGGAGCGCATAACGATAAGTCAGTAAAGGAGCACCGCTATTGCTACTGAGAATAAAAGACGATTGGAAACCGTTAGCGATGAGTCACCTAGGAACACCGCTATCGCTACTAAGAAGCTATCTCTCCGGGACTTACCCGACACAATCTCTACTGAGAACAAATTATCTCCGGTACTTCCCCGGCACATCTCACTTGCCATTGGCTAGGCCGCATCGACCGATGGGAGGAGCGAGCCACATTTTACGGTATATAAACCCTGCTCCCGGCACGGAACGGCAGTGATCCACCGAAAGTCGTCAAGTTCAGTACTTCCAACTGCAGTCAACCAACCAGCTATTACTACGGAGTCCTGAAGACAACGAGACATAGCCGTCATTTCGGACCGAGGTACCGAGGCTCCTCAGATCTCCAGACTCAGAGGGAAGAACACAGTAGCGAAGTGTACCATAGCAAGGCACATAAGACATTGTCTAACCTTGTGAGTATTTAAGCCAGTTCACATATCCCTAAATAGTAAAGCGCGGACATTCATTATATTTAACCAATTATATTTAACCAATTAATTTTAATTCAATCTTACATTACACTCTGAACTCTGAATCTTGAATATAGACGTAAGCCATATATTACTCTGTATTCCTAATATTATTTCAATTTATTAATTGCATCCGCACACGTCTACGTTGCAATCGTTGACATATATTATATTTTATTCGATACTACTCAATATTATTTAACCAATATCGCATACTTATTTAACCTATTGTACTTGCATTATAAATATATATATTAATGTATTTTATTATATTACTGCTTAATTATATATGTATGTAACCCTGTATCCTACCACCTATTAGCGAATTGAATAACGCTAATTCCACAGTACACATTAGAAATTATATCCTGTCAGAAGGTACATTCGCAAGTCATCTTAGAGGTGCACGTTTAGTAAAGTGAACGTATGCATTAGCCTATTAAGACAAGGACCTGAGAACCCGGCCTAGCCGGATGAACACCTATCTCTCTATCGCTTTTACGCTTTTATTACCTTGCACTTTCCAATAGTTGCGAATACTTTACTACACCAACTGGCAGTGATTTTGCATATTGATATTCGATTCGTTTTGACAAGTGTACACCACCTTATCCTATTTACTACTAATAGAACGATACTCTGTCATGAGGTAAATTCGTTGCTACAATTCTGAGATGCACGTTTAGTAAAGTGAACGTACGCGTTAGCCTTTAAGGACCAGAATTCACACGGGATAACCGTGTACTTCTTTACCCTTCCCAGCTTACTCTCTCACCGCTCTATAAATCAAACGAATTACTTTACCAAACCGAATGACAGAAGTCTTGATAATTATTAAGAATTATTACTTCAATATTTAAGATTTTAGTTATTTATGTTTGAAACTACAAATATTAATATTCTTGATATAGATATTAATACGCATTCAGAATCCTTTTTCTTTCTACCTTATTATCAATTCCAGTTTAATATCATTTAATTATAACAACAATTGACACAAGGCTTAATTAATTAACAGGTGAAGGGCATCCTAGCATAGATTAACCTTTCATCTCATTTTGATCTCGTTAACGAGTAAATCACGATATAAACGTGAGTCTAATTCAATTATTTTACATTATAAAATATTCTTTGATCTATAATGCATATTATTCATATAAAATTATCCAACCATTAGATGGTCTCTCCCTTTCGAAGGAGGAATCAAATTGATCGCGACGAGCAACGTCTCCATAGACTACGCGAACGTAGGACAAGAAGGCCCCTTAATTTACATGTCCAGATCTTTCCAACGCGAATAATCGTTCGATCCCCTTCTCCAGACGTTTATTCGCCCATAAATAATCTTCCGCCTTACATTGATTATTCTCATCTGCAATTTCCGGATCCGTCACATTCAGAATCAAATACGAATCATAATTTCTTACCCGATCCCGAATATTATATTCCGGATCCAAGCCAACATATCGTATCATCATACGATCCCATTCTACAACCTCATAACGAACAAGATCTCCACATTTTCGACGAGGACACCGCTAACCTCACATTCAACGACACTCGCGATTTCATCCCCGAAGGAGCTCGGGACAACTTCGCATCTTTTATTACTTACCTTAATCAGTCTGACAATCCGGAAGAGGAACTTAGCAATATTATAACTCGATTTCAAGTTCCCCACGAACCACGTCAAGACCTATAACCTTTATATCAACGAGAAGGTTTTATGAATAAATAAACGATATTATACTAACAAATTATCTTTATTTATCAACCCGACCCGTCAGTTTCCTTCTCTGTCCGATACTCTCAACCGAATCTCAAGCTCTCGGCATCCCTGGGTATAGCCGGCCTAGCAGGTTGCCAATAAAAATAGAGAGCAGCTTCTCAAACGTTTAACCGAGGTAGACGCGAGAGAAGACCGACTTGTGCAGAAGGCAACTTACCGCCAGGTGAATTGTTGGACGCAACAAGAAGGCATATTAATTTTGTGACCCTTGAGATAGGATGAAGGATCCTCGAGGTTCTGTGGACAAGATTTGGATTTGGATTTACAGTATTTGTTGTTACTGGTTCGTTCATGTCTATTGTTCTCGGGACCCCCTCGGTTGGCGTCTTCCGTTCTGTAAGTGTTTGTCGGTCTCTGTGACTGTGTACTATTATAGGCTTTTGGAAACGGCACGTTACTGTGGACCGTGTTTGTTCGACGCGCGGCGGAGTACTCGGCTCGAGTCCATCTGTTGTTAGGAGATCGTTCCGTGTTTATTTTTATGGGCGTCGAGTGGGCTAAAGGCCTTTCATTCGGATATACGTTACGTTCGTATGAACGGCGCGGAGTTTCGAATCTTCTTGTCTAGTTCCGATCTTTTCGCGAGAATTTGACGTGTGAAAAAGCTAGAAACGGGTCGCGATAGTGTTCTTGTCTCAATTGTATCCTATAGGCGAGTGGCAATCCCTCGCAGAAAGATCGTGCTGTTAAGGCGTCGATTCGTTTACTGATCCGACGGATAGCATTCCTTGCGCTCGGCGTTCCGCGTCCGTTATAGAAGATCGCAAGTCTTTTACCGCGGCTAATGAAATCAAGGATATGCTCGTTTGGTTTAAGGTAAATTGTGCTCAGCTCCCCACGATACTGGTCGATGGTTTTCGGGGATCCGAAGGCTCCATTCAGGAGGTCGGCAAGTTGAGTTATCGTTTCGCACTCTTCGTCTTCTACGGCGCATATAGCTCGCCCGCGTAACTTAGTAAGAAGTAGGCGGGTTAGGTTTCGCGCGGACGATGGTGGGAATATTCTTTAGCGCGTCTACATGCTCGTATAAATTGAGAGAGGGGGGATATTTCGACCGTCGAATGCGGGATAGTCCTCAAGTGCTTCCCTGAAAGACACCCTTGGACTATCATAATTGGTTCCGTGTTGGAATGCGGGAGAACGCCTGTTCGTCGAGAAAGCGTCCCGCGGTGCTGGGAATATATTGCGTAGGTATCGTATGTTCCCGCGCATGGAGTTTATCTCCTGGCGTAATCGTTCGATTTCTTGGAGCATATGATCGCTTAAGTCGGGTTTTTCGGTTGCTACCATTGTGATGGAGTTCAAACGTTTTTCCATCTCCGTTTCTTTACTCACGAGGTTACTGCGGATGATTTCGAGGTCTTCTTCGAAGCCCGTTTTTCGCGTTCGAACGTTTCTTTCTGCTGTTGAAGCATCTCGGATTGTTCGCGTAACCGTGCTTCCTTGGCATGTAATTGAGCGCGAAGTTCGTCTATTTCTACTTCAGTGAGCTTTTTCGTACCCGATTTCCCTCGTGTTTCCATCGCAAATATTAACTCGTATCCCACCGCTGTCACCAAATTTTGTTACGTCTCGTGGGGTCCGCGGCTGCGAAAATTTGAATGCAGAGCTCGGCTTTTCCACGAGACACGATCGCTATTACGGGTACGCGAATCTATGCTATTCTCCCCGGGGATACCCGCGATCTGAGGGTTATTCGCGCTTGGAACTGAGGTGATCGGATTATTGCGTGGGACCTACCTGTGACTCTACTGTAATAAAGATAGCTTCGTCGATTGCTCTATGCGAAACGTCGTTGGGTTGCGTAAGTAATCTTCGTACGTAAACTGACAAAGCTCGCACAAATCACCGATTCGCGTGAGGGGTAAGTCGGAAGTTGCAGACTCCGCAATTTATTCCGAGAGGGTGTTCCGCCTATGATTAGAGTATGCTTCCGAATCCTTGTCCAAGTAATTTCGAGACTCTAGGGTAAGGTGGAGTAGCATGAAAATGCAGAGAGCTGCCTTAGTCTCAAATGGATTACCCGACACCAACTTGGCAATAGAATAAGGGGTTCAAACGGTACAAGAGATTACTTCGGGAGGAGGAGTTATACCTCTAAGGGTGAGTGGGCACATTTGTGTTTGTTGCGTAATCGATTGATAAGCGTCATTCGCTCGTAGGATCTTCGGTGAACCCGGCATTATCGAGAAGTTAGTAGTCGTACGTCAAAAACCGTCGTAATTGTTCAGTAAAACACTGGTAAGGTTGCCAGTAAGGTGTCGATACCCGTTGTAAAAGACGTTCGTCGCGTATAGTGGTTGGTAATGTCGGTATAAAGAACGTTATGTTGGTATAATAGTCGGTAATGTCGGTAAAAGAACGTATGTCGGTATAATTGTCGATAACGTCGGTAAAAGAACGTATGTCGGTATATCGTCGGTAATGTCGGTAAAAGAACGTATGTTGGTATATTGGTCGATAACGTCGGTAAAAGAACGTATGTCGGTATATCGTCGGTAATGTTGGTAAAATCGAAAGTGTTCTCAATTGATTATTGTTTAAATGACTACTTTGTTGTACGGATTTACGAAGTTATTTCTTGAGACACAAGAGTTTTAAGAGATTGAACTATTTGCGTTTTTCCGTGTTAGAATTCCGAGGGTGGCACCGCAATGTGGTGGTCGACCCTAGTTTATAGCCCGACCTTTTTTTTATAGCTTCCGCAGTGACGATGGAAAAGAGGAAAAATGCGTCGGAGATTTTTCTAGAATGTTCTTCTTTCCACGTGGTAAGAAGCGTCTCTGAATTTGCTAACACGCGCGATTCCTTAGGTTAACGTGAATTTCACTTACCTTTAGTAGCACTTTCTTGATCGTGTCGGCTCGTACTACTTGAGGTAGTGCGTGCGGCGAGGGTCGGTTCACTGGGATGTTTGGCGGCGGCAGGCGTCGTGGTTGGAACGTTATTGGTATGCACTTCCACTGTAGGAGTTCGTCGTTGTTATTATTTTTAATGTTGAAAAATGTTCTCGTATTCAGGATCGGCCTGATATTCCACTCCGAGGAATTGAGAATATTCCTCGGTCGCTGATTCGCGATAAAGTCGGTTTAGTTTTCGTAATTGATTCTTCCTTCCTGCGCGTCGCGTCTTAGGCATATTGAATTTGATGCATCCTCTGAATGATTACTCAAATAAGGAGGGTTGATATGCGGCGGACCTCACTATCAATTCCTTATTTTGGCAAATGCTGAGAATGTTAATTCTGACTGTGATTGAGCGGTGGTCCGCTCCAAACACAGTTTGAATTATTCTGAATTCAACGCCGTATGACAAATTTAAACGCTATCGTATTTTATCACGGGAGTGGAAGTTTTGAAGAATACTGAACACTAGTTTTCACACATGAATACACTGATTTATTCGTATAGTAGTACAAAATTCGAGACTAAAACTTAGAATTAGAATTTAGATTTAGACTTAGAATTTAGAGTTAGAATATTATACTTAGAGTTAGAATTTTAGAATTAGAGTTAGGATTTAGAATTTGGACTTAGAGTTAGAATTTAGGAGTGCGACTATACTGTTCGGTGTCGCGCAGAGAACTGCCGAAATTCGGGACTGCTCTGAGGTCCTTCGTTTCGGCGGCTCGGGCCTGCGGCGGCCTGGAGAGGGGGAACTCTCCGGAGTAGGGGCTCTCACCGTGGTGGGAGATCCTTAGGCGCTACGAAGCGCCACGCTTAGTTTCTAGGCGGAGTTAAGCGTCATGGCCGGCTTAGGCGCGCTTTTCAAATAGCGTTTAAGGAACTTGGAGTAAACGAAAAAAATTTATACGGCCGGACGTGACAATAGCCACAGCGTTCGAAGGGGAAATCGAATTATTGCCGATAACAAAGGAAAAATATATATCATTCTCGAAAACTGTTAGATTGACACAAGACAACAATGCAAAAAATTATATCAAATTACGCTTTATCGATTTGTATAAGTTTCTCAGTGCTAGTCTTGACAAATTAGCGTCATTTTTGGATAAAGATAAACTAAAATTTTACATTCGGAATATCAAAATTTAACTAGTAAAAAATTCAATTTATTGACACGAAAAGGTGTTTTTCCATACGAATACATAGACTGCGTGGACAGATTACAAGACACACGTTTACCGCCGCGTGACTCATTTTATAGTTCCCTGACCGGCGACACAGTATCCGAGAGTGATAACGCGCACGCCAAGACCGTCTGGAGCCAAATTTCCCTTCGAACGCTAGGCGAATATAGCGATTTATATTTAAAAATTGATGTCTTGTTATTGGCAGACATATTTGAAAATTTTCGTGACAGTTGTATAAAAAGTTATGGACTCGATCCCGCGTATTATTATACTCTCCCCGGATATACATGGGACGCTATGTTAAAACATACAAATATAAAATTTGAATTATTAACAGACATTGACATGGTAATGTTTGTCGAACGAGGTATACGCGGCGGCCTTAGTCAATGTTCAAGTCGATACGCACAGGCAAATAACAAGTACATGCAATCGTACGACCCATCAAAACCCTCATCGTACCTCATGTATTTTGATGTAAATAATTTGTACGGATGGGCAATGTGTCAACCATTGCCATATGCCGATTTTCTGTGGGTCGACGATGTATCGAATTTTGACATATCATCTATCGCGTTCGATTCGCCTATAGGCTATGTTCTCGAAGTAGATTTAGAGTATCCGCAGCATCTTCATGACGCGCACATTGACCTACCGTTTTGCCCGACGCGCAATAAGCCGCCCGGCAAGCGGGAGGATAAACTTCTCGCAACGCTTTACGATAAGAAGCGCTACGTAATACACTATCGTAATCTGCAGCAGTGCACGCGCCACGGGCTACAAATAACAAAAATATATCGCATACTACAATTCACGCAATCAGCGTGGCTTCAAAAATACATCGAACTCAACACACAGTTTAGAACACGAGCGAAAAACGATTTTGAAAAAAATTTATATAAATTGATGAATAATGCGGTATTCGGCAAGACGATGGAAAATGTGCGCAATCATATGGATGTAAAATTATTAACAAAATGGGACGGACGGTACGGTGCGAAGGCAATGATCGCGAAACCAAATTTTCATAGTACAAGCATATTTTCGGAAAAATTAGTTGCCATAGAATTACGCAAACTCGAAGTTAAATTCTACAAATCAATCTACGTTGGCATGTGCATACTCGACGTATCAAAAGTATGTCTTTATGAATTTCACCACGAATACATGTCACCGCTCTATTGTGACAATTGTAGAGTAATGTACACCGACACGGATAATTTAATATATCAAATTAAATGTCAGGATGTCTATGAAAATTTGAAACGCGACATCGCTCGATTCGATACCAGCGATTACGCCGCGAATAATGTGTACGGTATACCGCTCGCGAATAAAAAGGTGCCGGGTCTGATGAAAGATGAAAATAACGGCGCGATAATGACCGAATTCGTCGGGCTTAGAGCAAAAATGTATGCTTTGCGGGTGGATGGTAAAAAGGATACTAAATAGGCAAAAGGTGTCAAAAGTAACGTCGTAGCGTCAAAAGTAACGTCGTAGTATAACATTCGACGATTATACGCGCTGTCTTAATGACGAGATTGAAATGACGCGTCAGCAGTCATGTATAAGATCGAAATTGCATAAAGTGTATACCATCAGCGACACGAAAATTGCTCTAAGTCCCTACGACGACAAACGGTATGTCGTACCTGATTCGACCGACACTTTGCCGTGGGGACATTATCGAATACCGTTGTAAATAAATTATATTGTAAGGACGTATTAATGGAAATTATATATATTTTGTTATATATTTCATATATTTCATATATGTTATACAATATATATTATGTTATACAATGATTGAATAAAATACATTAAATAACATTGTTTTTATGTATCCAAGAGTTGTGCGAACTGTCGAATCCCAGCCATTTCACATAAATCTCGTCACCCCTCCTGCGCAGTATTTTCTCCACGAGGTACACATCCGGATAATTTGCGCGATGCAGCTCATGCTCGTAAAACACTCCAGCGATAGATGTCTTGCAATAATCCTCGAGTAGATATGTTACGGGATTAGTATGCTGCACTTTAACAATCTTAAACACCTCGGTTGTCCAATTTGGCGTGTATCCCTTCTCGAAAAGTTGTTTGTACTTGCTGACGCGTACCTGATCACCTACTTTGAACTTTGCCGGGCCCGCGATTTTTACACGATTGTACACGGTAGCCAAGAGTCTTTCGGCAATCACGGGGGTAACGTCAGCGGGTCGCATACCAATCGTTCGATGCTTGCGTCCGTTGTAATCTGATACGAGGCGTGGCAGTATGTCGAACCACTTGTAAGTACCATTCAGCGTAAACATCTTCCACATGTCGTTCTTTAGCGTGCGATTGAATCGCTCGACGACCGACGCATTCAATATCGAATATGTAGAATAGTGATTAATATTATGTCTTCGCATAAGTCGTTGCACATCGGCGTTGTAAAAATTCCTTTCCGTTATCGGTTTGCATGTTTTTCGGGCATCTCTTGCTATCCCGAATTATCTTGGCGATTGCGTCAGCTGTCTCGCTTCCTTCTTTACTCTTGAGTGGTACAGCCCACGCATACTTGCTCAACACATCGATGATGGTGAGTATGTAGTGGTAACCTCTGTTGAAACGGGAGTACGGACGCATCTCGACAATGTCGGCTTGCCACAGATCATCGTATCCTCGTACTATGACATGTCTTCGAAGGAAATTTTTTCTCGCTGACGCGTGCAACTCGTTTACCAACTGCCGTCTCTCCAAACTATGTTGCTCGTTGTTATTTTTACTATTCATTCTTGTTCTTTCGGGTTAAATTCTCGTTCTTTCGGGTTCGTGCCTCGTTGTTTCGGGTTTGTGCCTTGTTCTCTTGGATTAAATTCTCGTTGTTTCGGGTTCTTTTGCGTTCGTGCCTCGTTCTTTCGGGTTTTTTTGGGTTTGTGCCTCGTTGTTTCGGGTTCTTTTGCGTTGTTTCGGGTTCTTTCGGTGGTTTTTTTGCGTTCGTGCCTCGTTATTTCGGGTTCTTTGCGTTCGTGCCTCGTTGTTTCAAGTTCTTTCGGGTTCTTTTGCGTTCGTGCCTCGTTCTTTCGGGTTCTTTCGGGTTAAATTCTCGTTCTTTCGGGTTCGTGCCTCGTTGTTTCGGGTTCGTGCTTTGTTCTTTTGGATTAAATTCTCGTTGTTTCGGGTTTTTTCGGGTTTGTTCACATTCGTGCCTCGTTGTTTTGGGTTCGTGCCTCGTTATTTCGGGTTCGTTCTTTCGGATTCTTTCGCGTTTGTTCACTCACGTCCTTGGCCCATTCGAAAATCGTTCCTGACTCGATCACAGCCTCGTCCCAAGTCGTTTCTGATCCGTTCGTAGCCCGCCTTGGCCCGTTCGCAGCCGTCCCTGACCTGTTTGCAACCCTTACTGAGTTGTTGATAGCCTTGTATGTAACCTTTAAGGACTTGTTCGTAGCCTCGTTCGCAGCTGTTACGTCCAATAATTCATCTAGCGATAAACTACCTTCTGCACAAGACGGTCTTCTCTCGCGTCTACCTCGGTGGACATTTAAGAAGCTGCTCTCTATTTGTTTTATGGGCAACCTGCTAGGCCGGCTATACCCAGGGAAGCCGAGAGCTTGAGATTCGATTGAGAGTATCGGACGGAGAAGGAAACTGACGGGTCGGGTCGATAAATAAAGATATTTTACAAATATAATGTCATTTATTCATTTATAAAACCTTTACGTCGATATAAAGTTTATTGGTCCTGACGTGGTTCGTGGGGAGCTTGAAATTGAGTTACAATATGACTGAGCTCCAGTTCCGGATTGTTAGGTTGGTTGAGGTAAGTTATGAAAGAAGTGAAGTTATCTTGCGCTTCCTCAGGGATGACGTTATCGACGTTGTGAGTGAGATTCGCGGTGTCCTCGTTGAGAATGTGAAAGGTTGGTTCGTTGTTAAATTGTAAAATAAGGTCGTACTCTGGCGATGTGATTGGTAGATTTTGATCCGGGATATAATATTCAGGATCGGGTAAGAATTGATGATTAGGGTCCGTTATTAACGTATTTGATTCTAACGGCGAGGGCTCCGGAAATTGCGGGTGAGAATAATCAATGTAGGGCGGAAGGTTATTTATAGGCGAATAAACGTCTGGAGAAGGGGATCGAACGATTACTCGCGTAGGAAATATTTGGACATGTAAGTTTAAGACTCTTCTTGTCCTACGTTCGCGTGGTCTGTGGAGACGTTGCTCGTCGCGATCAATTTGATTCTTCCTTCGGAAGGGAGAGACCATCTAATGGTTAAATAAATTTATATGAATAATATGTTTAATAGAACTGAGATAGTTAAATAATCAAAGGTAATTGAATGTGACTCACGTTTAAGTCGTGATTTACGTGTTAAAGAGTTAGAGACGAGATGAAAGGTTAATCTATACGAGAATGCCCTTCACCTGTTAATTAATTAAGCGTTGTGTCAATTATAATTATAATTAAACGATACTGAAAGAGAATTGGTAATAATGTGGAATAGGAAAAGGAGTCTTAGTACATGTATTAATATCTATATCAAGAATATTAATATTTGCACTTTCAAGCATCAAAGATTTAAGTCTTAAATATTGAAGTAATAATTCTTAGTAATTATCAAGACCTCTGTCATTCGGTTTGGTAAAGTATTCGCAACTATTGGAAAATGAAAGGTAATAAAAGCGTAAAAGAATAGAGAGATAGGTGTTCATCTGGCTAGGCCGGGTTCTCTGGTCCTTGTCTTAATAAGCTAATGCGACGTTCACTGTACTAAACGGGCACCTCAGAGATGACTTGCGAATGTACCTTATGACAGGGTATATTTTATTGGTTATAAATAGGGTCGGGTGGGTGTACACTTGTCAAATGAATCGAATATCAATATGCAAAATCACTGTCAGTTGGTGTGGTAAAGTATTCGCAAACTATTGGAAAATGCAAGGTAATAAAAGCGTAAAAGCGATAGAGAGGTAGGTGTTCATCCGGCTAGGCCGGGTTCTCTAGGTCCTTGTCTTAATAGGCTAATGCGACGTTCACTTACTAAACGTGCACCTCAGAGATGACTTGCGAATGTACCTTCTGACGGATATAGTTTCTAATGTGTACAGAGGAATTAGCGGCATTCAATTCGCTAATATGTGGTAGGATACAGGGTTATATACATATATAATAAGCAGTGATATAATAAAATACATAAGTATATTTATATATAGATTGAATAAGTATGCAATATTGATTAATAGTATTGAATAGTATTGGATAAAATATTGAATAAATCGACGATTGTAACGCAGACGTGTGCAGATGCAAATCGTGGATTGAAATAATATCGGAAACGCAGAGTAATATGTGGCTTATGTCTATGTTCAAAATTCAGAGTTCGAAATGTAATGTAAAATTGAGTTAATATTGGATAATTAAATATAATGATTAAATATAATGATGCCCGTCGCGCTTTACTATTTAGGGATATGTGAACTGGCTTAAATACTCACAAGGTTAGACAATGTCTAATGTGCCTTGCTATGGTACACTTCGCTACTGTGTTCTTCCCTCTGAGTCTGAAGATCTGAGGAGCCTCGGTACCTCGGTCCGAAATGGCGGCTGTGTCTCACACAAAATGGCGGCTATGTCTTCAGGACCCCGTAGTATTGCTGGTTGAGTGCTGGATTGTTGTTGACTGGACCACTGCGACGAAATCACTGCCGTTCCGTGCCGGGTGCAGGGTTTATATACCGTAAAATGTGGCTCGCTCCTCCCATCGGGCGATGCGGCTTAGCCAATGGCAAGAGAGGTATGCCGGGGAAGTACCGGATACAATCTGTTCCTGGTAGAGATTGCGACGGGTTAAGTCCCGGAGAGATGGTTTCTTAGTAGCGATAGCGGCGTTCCTTTGATGACTCATCGCCGGGCGCTCCGACTTTCCTTATCCTATTCTCGGTAGCGATAGCGGTGCTTCTTTGGTGACTCACCGCTACGCGGCTTGCAACGGGCCTTGCAGGTTGTAACGTGTTTCAGCGTTGCATCATGCTTTGCATCATGCTTCTGGAATGTAATGGTTCTCAACCGTCTTTCTAGAACCTTCTAGAATCTTTTAGATGTTTCTTGAGAGTAAAGCCGAGTTCACATAATAAAGCGGGTTTCATACCTAATTACTACTGATATCTATATATTTTAGGTATTATTCTTTAGGATATGTCGGTTCCTTTTGCAATTTAAATAAAATGCATTACTTCGTAAATTTTGTTATAGATTAAAGATAAGCTTATTTGCCTTTAATTTATATTCATATTTGCATGTAAATGGTAGAAAAGTTTAATTGTTAACTTCTATTGTTATCTTATAGTTAGAGTTTAATATTATGATAGACAGGTAAAATTATCATTTACATTTTACATTTCATAGTTATATGTAAATTGCATAGATAACTTGCATCCGGAACGAATTTCTAATAGTAGGTATACTATGGGGGTTCTAACCCGTGGGCAATGAGGGGGGGTGGAGGGGCGGGCTGAAATCATATTTTAACTTATAAGCGATTATATGCGAGATTAAATATTTGTTAATACCGGTCTTTCATGTAGGGTTAGCGATTGTCATGACTAATATGGTAAAGAATTAATTTTTGAAAAAGATTGAAGTTTTGAAATTTGTCTGGACGTTACACAGCCCTGCTTGACATGTTCGTAACCTTGATCGTAGCGGTTGCGTTCACCACCGTTTCTAGGTCGTTCACTGCTGCTTCCGGGTCGGTCACTGATGCCACTCATTGTTGTTTGGTAGCACGCTGATAATCCTTCGTAGCTGTTCAACAACTGTTTGCAACCACTCGAGAATCCCTTCTAGACGTTTCACAACTGTTTGATAGACGTTTCTGAGCCAACCGCTCATTAGATGTCTGTGTCTGAGGTAGTGTTTGGCGCACGCAAAGAAGCTCTTTTATCGCAGTTTCCAACGCTCGTACATCCTTCTCTAACGCAGCCAGCTTCTCATCTGACTCTTTCTGTTGGATCATCAATGTTTTAAAGCACTCTTCCAGGTACAATTTGTTGACGACATCGGTATCCGCCTCAGGTTGCGCTGAATCTTGCACGATCTCGCGTCATAATCTGTAGCGACGCGATGCAGAGCGTTTTTGCGCACGCATTTTCTAATCAATTTATACCATTGATCGTTTGTGCCAGGGGTTGCATCATTTCTCTTCTCGAATAATCCAAATTTATTGATAGACATTTTTTCAATGCTTTGTAAAGTGTCACACGATGAACTGAATAGATTGTCGGGACCCTTGTTTAATTTATAATAATGCCCGCTTCCCGCAGTTCCTCGATAATCGACAAGATCTCATTGTCATGCGCGTTGTTGCCAGCTTGGTGCGAAGCATTGAGCAATCGTAGGCGATCCACTAGCTAGTTGGGGTCGTCCCAGTGCACGTAATCAATCTTATTGTTGGTTAGCGTCATAGCGCAAGGCATTCCCATGCCAGATTTTGGGTCGTCCGATTCCACTCGCGTCAACGGTGCGATTATATATTTGTACTTGTCCTCCTTGCTACTCTTCACACGGCCTTGCACATCAAAATTGCGTTTATGCGCATTTGTCGCCAATAATATATGTTTGTATTTTTGCAAATCATCCTTCTTGTAATCAGGTTTTTTCTTGAAGATCAACTCGTACAATCCGGGCGTTCCAATGTACCGCGTGTCGCCTATGATTATATTGTCATCTTTGTCAATCGCGAATCGCTTGTTTCCGATGCGCATTTCATTCTCGTCGAAATAGACTCCGTATACATTATCAATTTCTTTCTTCTTATCAGCACCGAGGAGAGCATCCATGTACTTTTGTCCTAATGGCCCCCAATCTTTTTGCATCAATTTGTCGACCTTCCGACGATCTTAACCAGTGTCGAAGGGATATTACGCGTGGCTTCGAAAACATTTTCGTCTACGAGTGTTTTGGGTATCACAGGTTGTGCGTTTTTCGGTGTAGATGTTGTCGGCAATAAAATGTCAATGGCTTCGAAATATCATATTTTCTTTTTTTCAATGTCTCCTCCTCCTCTTTATATCGCTTGATGGTTTTATGTTTCTCTTTTTCGGTGTCTCCCCCTCATACTATGTCTCAATCTTCACACCGTCGTCGTTGTCGTCGTCGGTGTTAGGCTTGTTTTTCACCAAAATTGTCGCGTTGTCGACAATCTTTTGTAGCGGCTCGATAATAGGTTTAAAGTGAGTCTTGACAGCGATATCATCATCGATCTTTCCGGTTCTCAGAGCGCGGTGTTTCTTGCGGATCGATTCAGCCGTCTTTGCAATCTCCATGGCAACCTTTTCACGCTCGCGAATATTATCAGCCATGTCGGCAGCACTCTCTAGAGTTTCTCTCGACCGGGAGGATTGTTGGCGACGACTAATGGCTCTGCGGTATCGCGAACTCGTTAAATCCTTTTCTGTATCGCCCGTTTGAAAGCGAGCTGTCCTTGTCTATCACTAGAAATCCATACTTTTGCTGCCAACAAGTACGACATAACTCACTGAAATCCTCATACGACATGTCGGTATTTACGTGATCGTGGTACACATGCTTCAATTGGTGGCGTCCTGTTTAAACAGGATTAGCAGGTTCGCGTTGTCGCGTATAAGATGTTTCGGTATTCTCGCGTATGTCTGACAGAAATAGAAGCAGTCGATGTTCGAGTGGCGCCCCATTGAGAAGTACTCTCTTATCGTATCTTGCTTGTCGCATGCCACGTCATCAAAGACAAAAATTGAATTTGGATATCCTTGCTCGGTGGAATGACGTCACTGTTATTGGAGAATGTAAGTAGCCGATTTCGTCAATCGGCGTCATAAATCTTCCAAATAGCAATATTTCGGTTGTTGCAGCAATTTAGAGTACACGTACCACGTTCTCGAAACGCACACCGTGCGGACTTTCTAGCAGGCTTATCAACACGTTGGTTTTACCGCAGTTTGAGGGGCCGCAAACGATCGCGCGTATAGTTGTCGGTAGCATCGTACCGTGTTTGCGCACACCTTTGTTCACGCTGCAGCGTACTCTGTCGTCGTACATTCATCACTCGTATCGTCAGAGGTTGTTTGCACGAATTTCATTTTCTCACTCCCGATTTGACCTCCAACGTCCGCCTATTTATAGCTGCGCGGACTCGCGCTTTGCTCAGTAATGTCTAGAGATTGCAGCAGATGTCAACGCAAAATAGGCACAGGTCTATTAAATCGTGCGATAAACGCACTTCCGGTCAAGCTTCATATTTCCGGCTATCAATTTTGCGGCCCGGGAACTCGTTTGGAAAAGCGATTGGCTAGAGGTGATCAAGGTGTCAACTCATTGGACGCGGCGTGCCGTGAACACGATATAGCGTACTCTCGGAGCAGCGAACTCACGAGAGACACGCGGCGGATAAGGTACTCGCCGAGAAAGCGAAAACTCGCGTCGTTGCAAAAGACTCGAGTCTCGGTGAGATAGCCGCGGCCACGTCGTCTGGACAGCGATGGAAGGCCAAGACGAAGCTCGGCATGGGCTTGAAAACGAAAAAGAGGAAGACGAAGAGGAGGGTACTTTTGGCAGCGAAATGAGGCGGATTTTGCCGATTTTACCAATGTGGGCGCGCTCGGATCCCTGGTTGGCGGAGCGGCTGGCGTAGCAAAGCGGTAAACGACAGAAAAGCCGCGCAACGTCAGTTGCAAGAGATACTACGCCACAATCGCGCCACGGAAGGCCGCGGACTGTATCTCGCTCCTTACAAATATGGACGAGGAGCGAGGAAAAAAAAAACGTCAAAAAAACGTTAAAAATGCCGAAAGGTGGTAACTACAAATGTGCAATTGCTACAAACTTGCAAAATGTATGCACGTTCATACTTTAGAGGTGTATTTATGCGCAATAATTTACCGATAAATGGCGCGCGAGGAAAATGAGAGTGGTATCGTTAATCTAGACAGTACAGACGGTCCTGGCACTCATTGGGTGGCGTATTGCAAAAAGAGGAAATCGCGCAATCTATTTCGACAGTTTTGGCAATCTTCGACCACCCGAAGAATTGGTGCGATTATTTAAATGTGCCGAAATTGGAATACAATGACACCTCTTATCAAACGTATGATTAGAGTATCTGCGGACAGTTGTGCTTGCAGTTTCTCCGAGAGGTTAAATTCTCGCCGCAAATTTAAAGACTGACATTGCGTTATTTAACTCAGTTTTGTCACATGTCGCAACACTAACATTGACTGGGAAAGAGTAGTGTCTTCGCGGCGACCTACTTTCCCCCATAGATTTGAGCGATGCGGACTACGAGCTCGGTCGGCAGACTTTGAAACTTATCACACTATATCGAATGTGAATTCCTCAAATAATAAATTTACTACGCAAAGACGACGCGGAAATTACGATTCCCGAGGGATGTAATTTCCGCGTCGTCTTGCCGTAGTAAAATTTATTTTGAGCTGCAAGCGATACATGAATTTTTGAAACGCGCACTTTCCCGAAAACATAATGCTGTAGTGATAAGGTGTCGACCGATGAAGATTACCAATCGTGCTCCGCGTTAATTGTTAATACGATGAAAAGCGAGATTAAATGTGCATACAAATAAACTTTAGCATGCCCAAAACATTGGATCGCTGCTGGGATTCTCGAATCGATACTGGGAACCGCGAAAATGATACGAATCGGACATTTCCGATTAATATTATCAACGTGAACATTATCCGCATAGAGTGTAACGGGACCGCGGGTGCATACAGCAACGGTAACTCGTATATTCACACGATACATGAATTTTCACCGAGAGTACCACCTGGATATAAGATATCGAAACGCCGGCGCAGATCATTTACCTGCCGGTCTTCGTACGGAGCATTCTGATTAGTTTTTACGCGTTGTCGACCAGAAGGGACGATTGCTCGATTTTCGAGGCAAGAGATAACAGTTAGATTGCACGTACGACGGCGAGCGGACAGCAACACCTCGTGCGACGAGATGCTCGTGTTGAAAAAAGACACGAAGAACACAATCAGGCTAGCAGCAAAATCATTCGCTCATATCAAATCAACCACGAAGAAGAGACTCACCTCGTCAAACGTTGCGTTTTTACAATCTTTGGGATTTGCGGTGCGTGCCATCTGAACAATGACTGAGATTTCAACATCGAGGAAGAGCCAGTCTTTGACGATTGCATCGTCAAGATTGAGACTCACACAAAACCCGTTTGCCAACACAATTTGGACACAGCGATGAGATAAGAATATCCATACAACAACAGAATTTGTATACATTGCCGTACGAGAGTTCTTATATATCGAGGGAGAACTTATGATAAACATCCAATTGAAGGATCCAATGTGACACTGGGAAATAATTGTGTCGCATTCATGTTTGACAAAATTCGCTATGAGCTCAATGGTGTGGAGATTGATCGCAACAGAAATGTAGGAATAACAAGTTTGCTCAAAAAACTATGTAACGATATCATTCAATAGAAGCATGGTTATGAGTAACGTTTGGGTGGAGTAATCCGATTTCTGCGAGTGGACACTTCAATTTCTGCGTACCGCTCTACATGTTGCTGGGATTTTGTGATGACTACTGTCACGTCCGGCTTCATTACTATGTCCGGGTATGTAAATTTTTTTCCATCTATAAGAAATAAATCCTAAAACTATCAAACATCATTTGAAAAACGCGCCAAAGCCGGCCATGACGCTTAACTCCGCCTAGAACTAAGCGTGGCGCTTCGTAGCGCCTAAGGTCTCCCACCACGGTGAGAGCCCCTACTCCGAGAGTTCCCCCCCTCTGCCAGCCGCCGCAGCCCGAGCCGCCGAAACGAAGACCTCAAGAGCAGTCCCGAAATTTCGTCAGTTCTCTGCGCGGACACCCGAACCGTAATAGTCGCACTCCTAAATCTAACTCTGAGTCCAAATCTATCCTAACTCTAATTCTAAAATCTAACTCTAATATATACTTAACCTAAACTCTAAATTCTAGTCTAAGTCTAAATTCTATTCTAAAGTTTTAGTCTCGAATTCCGTACTACTATACCGAAATACAATCAGTGTTTCCTGTGTGAAGAACTAGTGTTCAGTATTCATCCTTCAAAACTTCAAAACTCCCGTTGATAAATCCTGATAGCGTTTAAATCTTGTCATACGGCGTTTGAATTCAGAATAATTTAAACGTGTTGGAGCGGACCACGCTCATCACAGTCGAATTAACATTTCCCAGCATTTGCCAACATAAGGAATTGATAGTGAGGTCCCGCCGCATATCAACCCTCCTTATTTGAGTAATCATTCAGAGGATGCATCAAATTCAATATGCCTAAGACGCGACGCGCAGGGACGGAAGAAATCAATTACGAAAACTAAACCGACTCTATCGGAATCAGCGAACCGAGGAATATTCTCAATTCCTCGGAGTGGAATTATCAGGCGCCGATCCTGAATACGAGGAACATTTCAACATTAAAAATAATATAACAACGACGAACTCTAACAGTGGAAGTGCTACCATACGTTCCAACCAGACGCCTGCCGCCGCCAAACATCCCAGTGAACGACCCTCGCCGCACGCACTACCTCCAAGTACGAGCCGACACGATCAAGAAAGTGCTACTAAAGGTAAGTGAAAATTCACGTTAACCTACGGAATCGCGCGTGTTAGCAAATTCAGAGACGCTTCTACCAAGTGGAAGAGAACATTCTAGAAAAATCTCCGACGCATTTTTTCTCTTTTCCATCGTCACTGCGGAGCTATACAAAAAAAAGGTCGGGCCCTATAAAAGGGTCGACCACCACATGCGGTGCCACCTCGGAATTCAAACGGAAAACGCAAATAGTTAAATCTCTTAAAAATTTGTGTCTCAAGAAATAACTTCGTAATCCGTACAACAAAGTAGTCATTTAAACAATAATCAATTGAGAACCACTTTCGATTTACCAACATTACCGACGATATACCGACATACTTTTTTTACCCCACGTTACGACAATACCAACCATACGTTTTTTTTACCGACATTACCGACGATATACCGACATACGTTCTTTTACCGACGTTATCGACAATATACCGACATACGTTTTTTACCGACATTAACCGACTATATACCAACATACGTTCTTATACGACATTACCAACCAATACCGGGCGAACGTTCTTTTACCAACGGGTATCGACACCTTACTGGCACCTTACCAGTGTTTTACCCGAACAATACCGACGGTTTTGCCGACGACTACTAACTTCTCGATAACTGCCGGGTTCACCGAAGATCTACGAGCGAATGACGCATTATCAATTCGATTAGAACAAACCAAATGTGCCCCCCTACCCTTTGGGATAACTCCTCCTCCCGAAGTTAAAAATTTTTTTGTACCTTTTAACCCCTTTTTCTATTGCCCAAAGTGGTGTGGGACATCCATTTTTTTAATAAAGGGGCTCTTGATTTTAGTACTCCACCTTACCAGAGTCTCGAAATTTCTTTGGACAAGGGTTGAAACATACTTAATCAAAAGGGGGGAACCCCTATCGGAATAAATTGCGGGGCTGAACTTTCCCACTCCCCACGCAATGGTGTTTGGGGAGCTTTTTCAGTTTCGTACGAAATTCTTCGAACCCAACGACGTTTCGCATAGAGCAATCGCCCCAAGCTATTTTATTACAGTGAGTCACAGGTAGGCCCCCGCAATATCCGATCACCTCATTTTCCCGCGCAATAACCTCATCGGGGTATCCCCGGGGAAAACCATGATTCGCGTACCCATAATAGCGATGTGTCCGTGGAAAAAGCCGAGCTCCCGCATTCAAATTTTCGCAGCCGCGACCCCAGAGACGTAACACTACAAACCCGGTAGTGTTTAAAGCGCGTCATGAGTTGATCTTAATATCGCGCAACGACAAAATTGCCGTATGGAGATTCTGCACTGGAGCCTGTGATCAACATATTCAAGTACAATGGCAAAAGCCACACGTGTTGTTGAGCGAGATTAAAAGAAATGTCGATGCTGCGCGCTCTGGAAAGCGGACGTTACCTCAGCATGGGTTTCGCTCGTGGGATCTATACGAATTTCCGCTATTGCAGCGTAACGACCAAACATTTTGTGGGCCCTTAAGACCGCAACTCAAAGGAGGGAAGCCGCGATATGTAATTTTGCTCTGCAGACAGGGCGTAAAAATGTCATGTCCGAGGAATCAGTCGATTCGACGACTGTAAATTAACCAACGTAAAAAACTTTCTGAAATCGGAAAGTATCCGTACGACGACATGAATCTGGATTTTGATAAAACAGATGGTCAATTCTGTAACGAAACACCCCCACACCCCCCTTTCTGCAAGAACTATTACGGATCGAATACCTCGAGCCCAATCTCACCATCAACGGGGTTTTTACAAAACGGCCGTTTGTGATTATCGTTGTTCTCGATAAAACGAATCGATCAAGACGCAACGGTGGATGTGAGATTGGAATTTGAGTGTAAGAAAAACGTGCCTAATAATACCACTGCGTACTGCCTCATTATACACGATCGTGTTATCCAGTACAACCCGTTGACCAACGTTTTTGCGCAAAAACACCTAAAAAATGTTTACACAAATACCGTGGGGAAAGGGGGAGGGGAACATAATCAAGATGATGTGATGTCTGAAGAGTATCGTAATACCTCTCGACTGACTCACCCTCGAAGAGATCATGTCTGCACCAAAGTTTGTCGACTGCAAGAATTTATCCTGAATAAACGATTTATTGTGAAGGAACGGCAATCCTGAGAAGAGGATATATCCTGTGCACTATTTCTTCGCATGCCCTGTGCCATGGAGATGCTTATAAAGTCGGAAAAGCGTCAGGCCTCGTGGCTAACTCACATCATCACAGCTTACAATGGGAGGATGGAAATGTTCCATCGCATGGCTCAGCGCTTGATTACGGCAGCTATCGTTTTGGCAAAAAATGAGCAAGAAGACGATGAAGAGCCCTTTCTCGTGTATGTACAAGGACTCGAAAGCGAGAATGGCTGGCCCAAATATGGACGATGCGAGCAGCGGTTTCACCATTGAGACCTTGGATGCCATATATGAAGATGTACCTGTATTAAATAAGTTTTAGATCCCACATATACTCTACGATGTAATAAACATGTAAAACCACTCGCCGCGTTACTAAAATGTATTTAACTATTTAATTGGTGGTCCGGCCGCAGAATCAGGCTTGGATCCGACGATCATGCCGTTTTGAAAAACATCATTGTTACAACTATTTTCTTTGTTAGTCTTCTGTCCCAGATATATATTTCTAAAGAATTTGTTTGATCCCCTTCTTCTAATATTTAAAATATTTCTTTTGTTCCCCTCCAGATATATTTTCTAGGAATCGAATTTACCCCCTTTCTATATTTAAAAATGAGGACTCGATTATTAGTTACTTTTAGACGATCAGTTTTCGTCGGACTGATTTG
>NW_028190317.1:23654-157820 GCF_048542155.1 Nylanderia fulva
CAACAACGAATGTGTAAATTGCCTAAGTGTCGGGCCGCTAACAGTGTGCGATTTCACAAGATAAACGGCACCAAGCTCATAAGTCTCGAATCAGCAGACGTGCGCATGATGATGGTCGAATCGACGTTACATCGTATGTTCGAGCTCGATTCATGTATCGAAATAATGTTCAATCGTTTGACGAGGCTCGTCACAACGGTTGATATCAAATATACTCAATTCTCCAATATTGCATCCACTGTAACGAATGCGAGAGAATTGTCGAATGCAATACGCGCTAGCAATGCCTTCAACATGCACCAACTTGTCGATTGCGAGCTGGTGGTTTTAGTTTTTAATATGTAATAAAACTTTATATATAATTATGTATTAAATATAAGACGAATAAATACTTATATGTATATATCATGGTGTACTTTATTTGCGCGCCACCCGTTACATACTTTGCGAGATATAATTATTGTGTCAAGGACATTGCATTCAGCGAAAAAAAATTAATAATTTTATCTTACGAGGCGCACGCGACATTAAGAGACAGAGAGAAAGAGATCCAAGCTTGGATTCAGCACGCATTCGAGAGAAAAGACGCAGCGCGCGAGAGTAAGAGAGATGCACACATTTGAGAGAGAAGGAGGTAGCGCGCAGTCAGAGCAAGAGAGAGGTAGCGCGCGGCGGTATACGGGCTCTCCCGTCGGAGCGAGAGAGAGAGAGATGCTGTGGCGATAGAGTCGGCGGCTCGGGCGGCTTGGGCCTGCGGCGGCGAGAGAGATTCGGCGGCTCGGGCCTTTTTTTTTTTTTTTTTGACGCAGTGGGAATCCTCATGGATACCACCGCTCTCCGGGAAGAGAGCGGATGGTTATGTGGGACTTCTTGTTCCCCTTGACCGATCCACTCGTGGATCCACTCGAGTATCCCGCTCGAGCCGCCACCCCCCGCCTCCGAAGCGGTGCTCCCTCCCCCTCCCGAAGGGGGTGGGGATTCGGCATTCGTCCCGAAGGCCCTCTCCAGAGGGTCTCAGAAGGAGTGGAACCCCCTCCGTGGACGGTGTTGCCCTCCCACCGGTGCCTACGGCTCCCGGTGAGAGGGCCCCACACGTCACGTCTCCGTTCTCGAGAGGGACCCAGGCACCCCGGACGGGAGGGCAATGCCCGCCCGCCAGGGACACGTGGCCCCCCCTCCTGACCCCCCCGGTTGCGACCTCCCTCCGCCCCTAAGGGTCAGAGTTCACCCGCAACCGGTGGGGCCCCTCCCTCCCGGAGGGTGTGGAAGGGAGGGGAGCGCCTAAGCGCCCCCATGTCCCCCCCGACACCCTCATTTGGCGTCAACTAATGATGCCGGTATCAGGCGGGCCCCCCGACCTTCACCGCGGACAGCCGCACCCGTGAGCACGACCGCCGACGACGGGGGACAGAGGGCCGCGCCCCCTCCTCTCGACTCTGCCAGGGGTGCTGTTAGGCATCCCGGGCCTCCGATTCGGTGCCTGGCCGGCCGTCGAAAGTCCACGCAAAGTGGACATCTAAGGCCGGACAGGCACCCAACCTCCTTGTGGCCAGGGGAGCCGCAGCGGTAGCAGCGGCTACCCCTGTCCACCGCCGAAGTGCACCGGCGCCACGTGTGCCCCACACACAGACACCGGTAACACCTCGGCGCTCCCATAATGTTGGCGACGGTTACCCCGCCGCCAACTCTCCTTTCCCGCCGACCGCCTCCACCAGCGGTCACCTTCTCCTTCTCCTCCCCTTTCATCTCCCCTCTCTCTCTCCTCCTTGCTCTCCTCCCCACCACTCTCGCCCACACCCCTGTGGCCTCCCCAACCCCCTTCGTCGTCTTCCCCTTGTCCGTCTTTGTCGTCGTCGTCGTGTCGTCCGTAGCCGTCCCCGTCGTCACCGTCTCGGCTTCGGTCTCGGTCCCGGTGCCAATCTCCATCACGCTCTCCTCTCCGGAGATCTCCCGGGCCACCCGAGTCTTCCTCCTAACACGACCGACCCCCATCCTCGCGAGGCGCCCCTCGAGCAGTCCCAGCCGGTCCGAGTTGGCGGCCAGCCCCGAGGATATCTCCTCGAGTCTGTCCGCCAACTCCCCCGGTAAAGGGGCCACTGTTGCAGGCGTCTCCTCGGTCTGGGTTCCAACTGGAACCCCCTTCTCCTCCTGGGTTTGGGTCCCTTGGTCTCTGCAGAGCCTTGCGTTCTCCTCCTCATCCTGCCCGAAGCGGATGCACTCTCTACGCGTGAGCTCTGCAGCGACCTCCGTCAGTTCGCGCGTCATGCGCCACATGCGTCCGGCGAAGCCCGTAGCTTCTCTCAGGATGGGGCTCATCTTCCCATCCGACCGGACCTCCTCCATGATGGATTCGTTGAATCCATCAATCTCCCTTTTTGCCATCTTCCAGATGCGCATAGACCTCCGGAAGAGGCTCGTCGTGGGGACATCAACGTCTCCCTTGATCCACCATGGGGCCAGGTCTTTTTCCCATGTGAGGCCTGGAAGTAAGTACTTCGGCCTCACCGCCCTGGGGTCTGTAACCCTCCCATTCGACACGGTCGACGAATCCGTCGACCACCCATCCTCACTCTCGCACCCGTCGCTCGTTGACGACGGAGTGGAGGCCGGGATGATACCCCCCTCTCCGCCGGGCCATGGGGCATTCGATTCCCCTGGACCGGTAACGTTTTTCTTTTTGTTTTTCCTCCCCATGTTGATATTTGTTTGGCCTCTTTTAGCCTGGTGGCCGTCCAGGGGTGGTGGGCCGAAACCCTAAGGCCCCACCAGGCCTCTTGTACCTCTACAAGAGGTACCGATCGCTCTTGGCACCCTTCGCAAGGTTATTCCCCTGCGAAGGGTGAGCCCCCCCACCACGACAAGGTGGCGATCAACGGGGGGGCGGCTCGGGCCTGCGGCGGCGAGAGAGATTCGGCGACTCGGGCGGCGAGAGATTCGGCGGCTCGGGCGGCGAGAGATTCGGCGGCGAGAGATGCGACGGTGAACGAGAGAGATCCAAGCCTGGATTTTGCGAGAGAGAGTCGGCGGCTCGGGCGGCGAGAGATGCTGCGGCTCGGGCCTGCGGCGAGAGAGAGGTGTTGCAGCGAGAGATGTTGCAGCGAGAGATGCGACGGTGAACGAGAGATTTCGGCGGCTCGGGTGGCGAGGGATGTGAAGGAGAGGAAGGGAAACATTTTTTTTTATTTTAATAAAATACATATTTTATTCATTACTTTTTTATTCATATTTTTTATATTTTTTTTTTTTTTTTTTTTAAGTCAGGAAATTTGCCAACCAAACTTCGCGTCCTGACCCTTGAGGGAGGGCCAGGAGGCTTCGTGGCGGATTCCCGCCCGTAGTATCCCGAAGGACTAGCGGACGGGGTACCAGCCTAAAACCTGACTATAGCCCCTGGTCGTTGACGGGTATTGTCCACCGCGGAACCGCGATCGCATTACTTCACGGTAGACACCCATGACCTGGTCCTGTTAAGGACACATCCCCGGGCAACCGGAAGAGTTGACCCGTCCAATGCCCTCACCCCGAGAGGGTAAAGAGGAGTGAGCCGGGCTATCAGCCCACTCCCGACCATCCCGTGGTCGACGTGCAATGGAATTGGAGCCCCCACTCCTCTTCCTGCCAACCAGGGTGGCGAGATGACCGCAGTCATCCACCCAACATGAAATGACGTCACAGGACATCACAAATTCGACGTGTACATATACACAACCACATTGAAAACCAACTAGGGGCCACAGGCCCAGCTCCTAAAGAGCCCACATTGAGGCCAAAGGCCATCCACAGTAAAGGCACTATGGCCGACGACGAATAGAGGGAGGGGGGTGGACAGACGGACGTCCACCTCACATGTATACGAATACACAACACGGACATTTACTTGGCGGGAGCGAGGGGGCCACAGAGGCGCCTCTCGGCAACCTCCCCGGAACCCCCCGCAACCCACCGCTACCTACTAAACATAAAAACAGACTAAGGACAGAGGGCGTAACCGGGCCAAAGGTCCCTATTTTACTGGGGAGCAGTAAGGCCGCAGCCCTCATAACAACATTAGACAACATATTAATCCGACATTAACTCCGTCGGGGCACAAGAGGACGCAACAGACGCACCCCTCGACACGCTCCGCCGCCCCCCCCCGAAATCCCCGACGGACCCGCCACTGGACTGGGGACCCTTAACTCACAAGTAAAGCTACCCAACTTTCACTCACCGATTTCTTTGTAACTTTTTATACATATACTACATTGAAAAATATTTGACACGTATTTTTTTATATCGGCCCAAACTGATGTTTAGACATTTAAAAAAAATTTTTAAGTTTAAGACCAAATTACCAAAAAAACAGGTCGAGTCGGAGTAAAAAAATAATATCTCTGCTTCTGCTTAATATTTTTTGATGCGGTAAACAGTTTTCGAAAGGTAATTAACTATTCTTTCTAATGAAAATTAACAATTTATTATTCCGTATTTCTGAATTAGAGGTATTTTGGATCAAAGATGAAATTTAATAGAACACCCGTTTTCTGAGCCTCGCTATTTATTCCAAGATAGGGTGGTCAATGGTTTATATTTTTTGTTTAAAGCTAGATCCATTACCTACAATCCAATGCTTACAGAATGCAAAAATTCCAAACCGTTTACCCACAAGCGCAATTTCAGTGAAGCCATAATCCTTTTTTCCCCCGAAAGCGGATCTTTGTACCTAAATGTATTGAACACTTCTTTCAAGCACAAGCAGAGAAAACAAACCGAATTGATGAAAAATAGCAGGTAAATCTTTATTTCTTACGTAAGCAACAGCGCTTAAAAATAATTTATTTTTTAACGATTAATTCTTATCCAACTATTTTTGAGATCGCTCTTTTCAAAGCCGTGATTAAATACCGATATTACCGATAAGACACAGCTATCTACCTATCCACAGCTGTCATTCATCAACACAAGCCTTCATTCGCCAATCAGAGTCATTTGCTAGTTCTCATTCTCACTAACTCACTACCACAATAAACAAAATACCGATTATTGGGGATTTACCAATTTTTTGTGACGCGATTCTGTGGCTACTTTGGTTTAAATGCTATTTTTACTTTGATACCAGTTTTATGCTATACACACTATAATACTAGATTCAAATTCTCCAAATTCACTCTACAGAATTTCACTATAATTTACTTCAATATCTGTTGGAATTTCATTATTAACGTATCCTTTTTAACATAATGTCGCTGAATCCCAGAAACGTTATTAGTCTGTTGAAGCAGAGTTTTGACTGTCCAGAATATGAAGTGCAATCAGTGATTACAAAAGAAGAAAGATGTCTCGCTTCTTATCTGGAAGGGTTAATTAAAGACTCCATTGACACCAATTTTTTTGTTGAAAGCTTTGAATGTTTACACTACAATGATACGAGTGTGTATCCAATTGCAAAAATGGTTGATGAAGAAATTGATTATAGTTCTGAAGATTACAAGCCCAACAGCAAGAGACCTAAAATGTGTTCCGATATTGACATCGAATATAAAAAAAGAGCCGTTGAATTTTGGCGCTCGGGAAAGCCTCCCTTTCCCATGTTAAAAAGGATACGTTAATAATGAAATTCCAACAGATATTGAAGTAAATTATAGTGAAATTCTGTAGAGTGAATTTGGAGAATTTGAATCTAGTATTATAGTGTGTATAGCATAAAACTGGTATCAAAGTAAAAATAGCATTTAAACCAAAGTAGCCACAGAATCGCGTCACAAAAAATTGGTAAATCCCCAATAATCGGTATTTTGTTTATTGTGGTAGTGAGTTAGTGAGAATGAGAACTAGCAAATGACTCTGATTGGCGAATGAAGGCTTGTGTTGATGAATGACAGCTGTGGATAGGTAGATAGCTGTGTCTTATCGGTAATATCGGTATTTAATCACGGCTTTGAAAAGAGCGATCTCAAAAATAGTTGGATAAGAATTAATCGTTAAAAAATAAATTATTTTTAAGCGCTGTTGCTTACGTAAGAAATAAAGATTTACCTGCTATTTTTCATCAATTCGGTTTGTTTTCTCTGCTTGTGCTTGAAAGAAGTGTTCAATACATTTAGGTACAAAGATCCGCTTTCGGGGGAAAAAAGGATTATGGCTTCACTGAAATTGCGCTTGTGGGTAAACGGTTTGGAATTTTTGCATTCTGTAAGCATTGGATTGTAGGTAATGGATCTAGCTTTAAACAAAAAATATAAACCATTGACCACCCTATCTTGGAATAAATAGCGAGGCTCAGAAAACGGGTGTTCTATTAAATTTCATCTTTGATCCAAAATACCTCTAATTCAGAAATACGGAATAATAAATTGTTAATTTTCATTAGAAAGAATAGTTAATTACCTTTCGAAAACTGTTTACCGCATCAAAAAATATTAAGCAGAAGCAGAGATATTATTTTTTTACTCCGACTCGACCTGTTTTTTTGGTAATTTGGTCTTAAACTTAAAAATTTTTTTTAAATGTCTAAACATCAGTTTGGGCCGATATAAAAAAATACGTGTCAAATATTTTTCAATGTAGTATATGTATAAAAAGTTACAAAGAAATCGGTGAGTGAAAGTTGGGTAGCTTTACTTGTTAGTAAGTATATATATTTGTTTTAAAAAACTCCATCTTCATCTCGACTAAGAGCCAAACGCGATGTTAATGCGACAAATTAATATTTAGAGATTTTTGGAAACTGAGGAATTTGAATCCTATGGTTGGGATCTCAGAAATTCCCCTTGTTCCTTCTCTTAACATCCCCTGTAAGAAAAAGACGAGAAAAATATTGGTCCGAAAGTCGGCTGAATCGGGAATCGAACCCGAGACCTTCCGCTTGCCGGGCGACTGCTCTTCCAGCTGAGCTATTCAGACACTTACAAATCAATATTTCTCTCAATGTTTATAACCCCCCACCCCCCACCAAGGCGTCGTACCTGGTCTAAACGCAAACAAACATTAATAAGAATATTGTCAGTCAGCTCTCCTATTTTTTTTTATATATATTTGTGTTGTGCATACTTTATTTTGTTAACATCACAAAAGTCTTGTATCATTTAGTTGAGCTCAGGATTAGGTAGGTTAATTAATTTTGTTAACTAAGTTAAGTTGAAAATTAATAGACCATAAATTAAATATGTTAACGTTAAAAGTCGAAACAAGAACTAACTCAGTTAAAAGTTAAGTTAAAAAATTAAAAATTAAAGTTAAAAAGTTAACCCCTGGAAATAATAATAATATTTTTTATCTCATTATATTAACAAAATGGAAAACGTTTTAAAAGATGTCAACACTTACACTATTGTTAAAAAAAATCCGTGCAAAAAAATAGAGAACGATTTGAATGATTTGTTGAAGAGATGGCTTGGCTTAAGGAAGATTATATTTCAAAAAACAAATATTATAAATTACGTTGTAGTGATTCTCTCCTTCCAAAAGCGTATGGATTACCTAAAATCCATAAGGAAAACTATCCAGTTAGAATCATAGTTTCATCGGTTGATACAGCTCTATACTCGCTGGCTTCGTTTTTACAAAACACCTTACGAACTAGCCTACCCAAAGAGAAAAGTCATATTAATAATAGTTTTGATTTGTACAGCATATTGTCTGGTAAAAAGATTGATGAGAATGATAGGATGTTTTCCTTGGATGTGGTGTCTTTGTTTACGAACGTTCCTCTGGATCTTGCGATTGACGGTATTAACGATAGATGGGATTACATTGGAATAAATACTAAAATACCGAAAAACGAATTTTTGGGGGGTATAAAATTCATATTGACTTCTACATATTTTACATTTGATGACATAATTTATAAACAGACGTTTTTTGGGACCCCTATGGGGTCACCGTTATCACCAATTATTGCAGACCTGGTTATGCAAGATCTTGAGGATACAGTTCTCAAAGCGTTGAATTTGGAATGTTTGTTTTATTTTCGTTATGTGGATGACATAATAGTGGCCACCTCTATGACTAATATGACTCAGATTGTGAATAATTTTAACAACTATCATGAAAGACTTAAATTCACGGTCGAACAAGAGGTTAACCATAGCTTGAATTTCTTAGATTTATCACTTAAAATTATTAATAACAAAATATATATAGACTGGTATCAAAAAGAAACCTTCTCAGGAAGGACGTTATCATTTTATTCAAACCACCCATTATGCCACAAAATTGGAATAATATATAACCTTGTAGACAGATGTCTATTGCTATCACATCCACTATTTTTTAATAAAAATTTGGAGTTAATTATCAATATACTCAGAAGCAATGGTTACCCTCTTGATCTGATTTTTAACAAAACAAAATTAATCATCGGATAGAACACATCATATCTAAGGGGAGCATTATAGAGAGACAGGCCAACATAGAAAGAACAAAAAGTATAGGAAATGACTCGGTCAATAAAAAATTCTTTGTCATTCCGTATATAGATGGGATCTCAGAAATGATTGTTTCCTCGGTAAAAAATAAAAATTGTATGGTAGGGTATAGATGTCTCAACAAACTGGATAATATTATTAAAGCGCAGAAAGATAAAACTAAACATCCATGCAATTCGAATGTGGTTTATAAGATCAGTTGCAATAATTGTAATGCATCTTATGTAGGCCAAACAAAGAGGCAATTGCAGACGCGAATGAAAGAACATAAAAATAATATTAGATTGGACTCAACGAAACATTCAGTAATTTCTGAACACATAATAAATGAACATCATACTTTTAATTGGGACAATGTTAAGATCATGGACAACGAAAATAATTATTATAAAAGACTCATTTCTGAGATGCTACATATTAAGGAACAAAAAAATGGACTAAATTTAAACAAAGATACTGAGTTACTTAGCGAGTCGTATTTTGATATTTTGGATATATTAGCGAACAAGAAATAATAATAGGACAAATAGGACATTAACGAGTAAAACATAGATATTAGATCATATATAAACACGCACGCTCTCCGATCAAGTAGAGTTTAAAATGAGCTGTCTTTCTGTATTGTTGGTTTGTTATGTGTCATCCTTAATAACTGTTAATAAGTAGCAAAATTGTCAAGAAGAACGATGATAGGTAAGCATACTACCAATTGTAGGGGATACATATTATAATTTGGACATACGTTGATCGGTAATTGTTTATTAATCGCAGCGCCTACGGAACGGGTTAATTTCTCGCATATTAACGATGAAACTATCCGAGATCTGAACAAAATCAGGGATCATATCGAGGCGAACATTGTTGGACAGGACGGATTGAAACACGCGTTAATTGCTCAAAAACTCTTGATTCTGAATAACTATAATTAAATTTCGATATTATGTGAATTGTAAGAATTTATATTTCAATAATTATACTGAAGAAGACCGCGTGCGGTCGAAACGTTTATAGAATGATTGTAATTTGCGTTAGTTTTAATATAATGACTGTAGTTTTATAATTTATACATGTAATAAATGGTAGTTGACTGAACATCTCGAATATTCAGCTCGATAAGTTGGCCTTATATTTATCACTTTGTTTTCAATATACGAGCGACAATTGTATTAATTTAAAATTTTTTATATTAGTTTTTACATAATTTTATACATTATTTTTTATACATATTTTTTCTATAAGGAAAGAAGAAGGAAAACATTTTTTAAATTAATAAACATTTTATTATATTATTAATATTTTTTTTATTTAATATATTACCGCCGGCATTGGCATTACCCGAGGTGTACCGCGTGGAGGTTGCCCGTCGGATTTACACCTCATATGTCAGAGTATGTGCATGTGTGTATGCGTGTGTGTACTTGTACATGTGTTGCAGTAGAGATGAGGACCCCGCGGTTCGTCACTTCCGCGGTATTTAACGACTCCAAACCCTCTCTACTGTGTGTGTAAATAAAAAATAAAAAATAATATATGTAAAATAAAAAAATATAAAAATATAAAAATATAAAAATATAAAATATAAAAAAATATAAAAATATAAAAACATAAAAAATAAAAAAATATAAAATATAAAATATAAAAAATATACGGTGACGGCGAGTGAGCAGCAAGAGAGAGATAGATGTGGCGGCTCGAGGTAGTGGCATCTACACATAGAAATATAATAATAATAATTTAATATTTTATAGATTTTTTTTTTTTTTTTTTGGTATTTTAATATACTTACAGCCCTGACGGGACAGTGAGAGAGAAGGGGGGTCGCATCACCCATCGCTGTCATCAGACTCGACATCTGTGCATAGAAATATAATAATTTAATATTTTATATATATTTTTGACATATATTGCGACCGTCTCTCCGTCCTCTCTCGTCAAACGAGAGAGAGAGTGCGAGAGAGACTGCTGCGCAACCTCGTCGTGCCGCTCTCCGTTCTCTCAATACTTGCTCGGTATCACTAATTGCTCGGTATCGTATCTTTTGGGCGCCAGGTGCAATCAGGCCGCACCACTCAACAATATCTCGGTAAATAATCAGCGGACACGACGGCTCGGCCTCGGTAGCTCGGTATCAACAGGGGGTAGAGTGTCGTGGTTCTTTCCGTAAGGAGATTCGGAATCGCAGTCCCGGAGAGAGAGAGGAAATCTCGATATTGATTGTACTCAGAAATAAAATAAGATAAGAATATATTTTCAATTAGTAGCATATAAATAGAGTGAATGAAAATAACTATAACACTATTATCGAGCCGTAGGGAGATCGCTGGGTTTTCTCGAAATCTTTAGTTATCATTGCTCTCCTCCCTTTGTATCCGGCTCGGAATCGAATAGATCATACTCTAATCCAGCGTAACTTATTCTCAAGGATTGTTAATCAATGACTCGATACAATGCTAATATTACAATATATGGAATCACTAGAGTGCATGAAATAATATTCTTTTTTTGAAATGTATCTTTTTGTTAGCAAATTTTTGATAATGTAATTAAGTTCTCTTTCAATTTTTAAGATGGGATTCTTATTGACCACGCAGTAAGTGTTAACATCTGTAAGAAGTTCAGTTACTTTATTATTATAAAAATCCCTCTCCATTGCAACTGTCACATTCCCTTTGTCAGATCGCGTAAATATTATATTATTGGAAGAGCTCAGTTGGAAGAGCAGTCGCCCGGCAAGCGAAAGGTCTCGGGTTCGATTCCCGATTCTGCGACTTTCGGATCTATATTTTTCTCTCGCACTTTATTTCTTTAGGGGGAATAGGGGATACATGGAATTAAAAATCTCTTGTAGAGATTATTCCAATTTTATATCTTGGCCGTGTCCAAGTAAAAATTTGGTGCCTTGTGCACAGGTATTTAATTCTAACGAAAAAATTTAGTTTCGTTTAGAATAACGCACTGTCATCCGCGATTTGGCTCTTATTGCCTATCTTATATATGTTAAATTTATATTTATATATTACAGAGCCTAGTTAAACTCTTAATTTATACACGCTGGCTTAAAGGCGTTTATTTACCAACATTAATATATATAACAGAGAAAAGTATAGAATCGAAAGGATCTGAATAGCTCAGTTGGAAGAGCAGTCGCCCGGCAAGCGAAAGGTCTCGGGTTCGATTCCCGATTCTGCGACTTTCGGATCTATATTTTTCTCTCGCACTTTATTTCTTTAGGGGGAATAGGGGATACATGGAATTAAAAATTTCTTGTAGAGATTATTCCAATTTTATATCTTGGCCGTGTCCAAGTAAAAATTTGGTGCCTTGTGCACAGGTATTTAATTCTAACGAAAAAATTTAGTTTCGTTTAGAATAACGCACTGTCATCCGCGATTTGGCCCTTATTGCCTATCTTATATATGTTAAATTTATATTTATATATTACAGAGCCTAGTTAAACTCTTAATTTATACACGCTGGCTTAAAGGCGTTTATTTACCAACATTAATATATATAACAGAGAAAAGTATAGAATCGAAAGGATCTGAATAGCTCAGTTGGAAGAGCAGTCGCCCGGCAAGCGAAGGTCTCGGGTTCGATTCCCGATTCTGCGACTTTCGGATCTATATTTTTCTCTCGCACTTTATTTCTTTAGGGGGAATAGGGGATACATGGAATTAAAAATCTCTTGTAGAGATTATTCCAATTTTATATCTTGGCCGTGTCCAAGTAAAAATTTGGTGCCTTGTGCACAGGTATTTAATTCTAACGAAAAAATTTAGTTTCGTTTAGAATAACGCACTGTCATCCGCGATTTGGCTCTTATTGCCTATCTTATATATGTTAAATTTATATTATTATATTATTGTTTTTTCTGCAAAATTTTAATGTGGTATTGTACATATCAATAATTTTTTCATTTATTAAATTCTTTTTATGAAAATTATGTAGATAATAATTAAATTGAGGGATTGCAATATTCCTAATAGTTCTAAGGTTCTGTATATTATTTTTTTTCCTATTAGCTTCCAAATCTTTGATAAATTCATGTATGACAGTTTTTTTATTAGAGATAGGAAGGTTGAAATTACTACCCATTTGTAGAAGATTAGATATTTTTGGTGGGATTTCTGTGTTGGCTAAATTAATGAATCATTTATTATTAGTCTTGTTTAATGGGTCAATATCATTAATAATAGAGGACTTGGGATCAATATGGATGTCTATGATTGTTTCGTTAGAACTCTTAGTGGTTAAGTTTTTAGTATATTTAATATTCTCAACTAATAATGTGCAAAAGGATTGATGACGTGGAATGGATTGTCAACTTGATCTAATAACAACAGTGAACTCGTTTGCATGTTTTTTGACATATTTAAAAGTTACCATCTCAGTTAAAAAATGGTTAGCCGATCAAAAACAATATCTATTTTTAATAAATGATATAAGCGTCACCCAATATAAATTTAATGACTCATCAAACCAAAGGTTCATTACAAAATAGACTCTAATGCGTAATATTTCTTAATTTTATTTTTTTTATATATTTACTGAAGAAGGCTGAGGTAACAGCCGAAACGTTTATTTTTTATTAATATCATTGTATATACTAACAAATAAAGTAATTGTGTGTTGACATTACATCTCTAACTAATTTAATATGCTCGTTATGGTTGGCCTTGTCTTTCTAAATCTTATTTTTATAATAAAATATATGTTTTATTCATTTTTATTTTTACAATACCGCCGGCCTTAGCGTTACCCGAAGTGTACCACGTGGAGGTTGCCGGTCGAATTTACACCTCTGGTGTGTGTGTCTGTGTGTGTGTGTGTGTGTGTGTGTGTGTGTGTGTGTGTCACAGTGGAGATAAGGATCCCACGGTTCGTCACTTCCGCGGTATTTATAGACTGCAAACCCTCTCTTTTGTGTGTATGTAAATATAAAAAGTAAAAAATAAAATATGTAAAATAAAAAAATATAAAAATATAAAAAATATAAAAATAAAGATATAAAAAAATAAAAAATAAAACCTTAATGATAAAAGGAGTGATTACGGAGACAAGGGTTGTGGCAGTGACGGCGGCGGCGGCGACGGCGGTGGTGGGGCGACGGCGTCGGCTGAGGTCTTGTTACTGGAACGTCGAACGGTGGGTCTGTAAACAGAACAAATAATTTATCAATTTTACATTATAATAATTTATTATATTAAAAAAAATTTTTTTTTAATTTATTCTTACCGTTCCAGTCCTCGCCCTCGAGTTCTCGTAGAATCGGGCCCCAATCGAACGGCTCTGGTGGTTCGAACAGTTCCACTAGGTCGAACGTATTGGCCATTACCTCCGGGCAGTGGTCCTCTAAATTGTGGAGCCACTGGACGTCGCCCTATAGGTGGTCTAATTCCTCCCGCTTTCGCGCCCTCTACCACCTGACTCATTCCCACGAAGTGGCCCCTTCCCTCCGCTCTATCTCCGGCTCAGGAACCGGCAGTACTTCCGATTCCTCGAGCATAATATCGATGAGCTGGAAAAATTAACATTAAATGAATATAATTATATTATAAATAATATATGATATTTTAAATCGGCTAATAGAGCCCAAGCGCGAAAAATTAATTCTTCGGAACTGTATCTCTTGGTTTGAGATTACTAAGTTCCATATATAAATTAATTTCGAACTTACATATGGAAAAAATAGGCAAGAAAAATATAGGTCCAAAAAGTCGCTGAAGCGGTAAGAGCAGTCGCCCGGAAAGTGAAAGACGCGGGTTCGACATGACATGCCGGACACATGTTGGCCAAGAAGATTGTGAACAATCGTTCTTGGCAATGGTGATGCGGCACATCCCTGTACCGCATCGTCTCGTGCCTGTGAATGACGGAAATGATTGCGAATCTCTCCCTGTTTCTCATGAAACAGGGAATGCAGATTTTGATGGACCACGGTGCGACGTACGAATACATTACGCACACTTTCGTGTTCTCATCGAGGGATACAATGGCTCGATTCTCCAATGTATTTTCGCGAGACGACTCAATCACGCGATCACTTTTGTAGCCATCGTCTACTATTTGCTGATGTTCTTCTTCTTCTTCTTCTTGTCGGATAATGTCCGGCACGATTTCCATTTCTTCTATATCGTCCAGGACGATATTCACCTGCCTGTAGTACACAGGGTCGTATATGTCATATTCGTCGTCTTCTTCTTTTTCCTCGTCATCAGAGATCGTGATGACCTCCACTTCCATCTTGTCATCAGAGACGTCATTAGAGATGTTGATCACAATGTCTTCATCCACTGGTATGGGGCACATGTTTCCACAATTTTGACACACAATTTTAGAACACGAAATAAGTCAATGTTCTTACTTCTGCACTTTCGTTAACGTATAGCCACTAAACTTTTGCAGACCGGTCAGTGTGCTCTCGCGGTCATTGTACTATGATTTGAGAGTGCATAGGTCCTTATTATATATTCCACTCAGCCCTTTGTTCTTCATGTATGATTGCAATTATCTCAGAAAGATGATCTTCGCCGAAATAAAAATAGCGGCTGCTCAGTAGCTGACCATTGTTATTGTGTGCGAACGCGTGAAGGAGAGCGTGAACTGGAGAGCCAAAAAAGCTAAGCCACTTTATTTGAATAACACAAAAGTTTAATTACTGACACAATTTACAATACATTAATCAACAAAAAGTTCAAATTAGATATCCAAAATCGTTTAACAATGGATAAGCGAATCAAGGACGGTCGTTAGCGGTTTTCACAAGCGGATTGACAGCAGTTTGCGTGTAAGAACTCGAAAGACTTTGATGCGCAATTTTTGGGTGCTTCTTTTATCATTGCGGTGCTGGAACCCCACTAATTTTAATGTACCAATTAATTTCTGTGAATTTAAAAAAGGCAAAGGTGATGCGAGGGCGTCTGTCGTAATTGGGTGCCCGTGATCTGCGCAAAATAAGTACGTTTCTGGCATGCGCGAAACGTTCGATAACGTGATTGATTGGCTTTCGGAAGCCACGTGATTGCGCGGCGCATGTCTCTTACGATGCTGATTAAGACGGTATCAGATATGTTCAGTTAAACTATGTTGTGATAGTTGACATATTTTTTATACTAATCTTAATTTATTGCCTACTTGTTTGTCTTAGGTGAACCTTTTTTAATCGGTTTTTTTTTGTATATTTATATACGCAAATGTCGATTTTTACACGACCGAAATAATTAACTTGAATTAATTATAATGATTTTCCTTTGCATCTTTGAACAGTTATGTTTACATTTCCCGCAAAGACATGTCTCTTACAAATATGATACAACGTTTCTCAGAAACGTTGATATATTTTTTGCATATGTTCAGTAATCACTTTTCTAATTAACATTAATGTAATCATTGGGATTATCGAGTTCTGTTATGTGTTGTTTCCATGGCTCTCGCCAATAACTCATTTTACATGAAGAATTATATAAAGTATTCTCAAAGAGGCTTCTGTACAGCTCTTTCGTGTTACGTTTTTTGAAACCTATTTCACGCGCATGTATTGCCTGCACGATTGAGTTTACATGAGTTTTGCTTGTAAGCACGGGCATACTGGTATCTTTGCTTAAGCATATTCTGCGTATCACTTTTCTTTTTTCTTCAAGTTCGGCGATGCGAGCTTTCCGTGATTTTTCATAAAAGAGAAATAATTTTCCAGGTCTTAAATTCCCATAATATCTATCTGGTGGTGGACATTGGTCTTTTAAAATGTCGATACATTTATCACAGTCTTTCAATCAATTGTAATAGGTATATTTATTTTTTTTTCCTACTTTTTAACCCTTTCCTTTCTATACATTGCACTATCATTTTCTTCCATTTTATCGAGACACTTGGACACATATTGTTCCATTAGATTGGCATTGACTATCACATCAACTTTCAATAATTCAAATGGCATCTCATGCAACGGCACCCCTTTGCGACGACTCGTTGGCTGCATATTTATTGTCTGTTACTTTTCACACGTATTACACTTGTGATCACTAACCTCAGTCTATTTTCGCTGACATTCGCTGCAATCCCTAATCATCGGTGCTGGACCGTCAATGTGCGTTCACATCCATGGTCGATTGTAATGCTCAAGACAGCGACGATATGTCTGAACCTCCGGATCCGCCTTGATGTGCTCCGGAAGCTTGTCCCACAAATGTTCTATGAAATAGCCACTTTTACAGTAAAACAATCTTCGGAATATATTGCAGCTGTTTAGCACTTAAACTGAGAATGTCGGAAGCACTTGATAGCATCACAAACATCTTGCACACCGAATGAGGAGAGCGTGCACTTTCGTGGTCACCGTACTATAACCCGGCAGCAGCATCAGCCCTGATTATATATCCCGATCAACCCTTTGTTCTTCAACGTGCAATGATGTAATTGTTAATTCGCAAGAAATAATTGCGATATCTCCCCGCTGATAATTCTCCAAAATTGATAACAATTATAAAGCCGCCGCTCGGCAGATTATCGTTACATCCCTGGTGTAAATTTCACCCCGTCGCAAGCGGCGAAGACATGTCGCAAAGTCGCAAGCGGCGACGTGTTCGCCCCCGATGACGCAAAATATCCTTGCTGATATTTCTTAGAAATAAACAGATAAAGTATAGATCAGCAGCAACCGCGCTTGCAGCCACGTATGGGGAGGAAGAAACGCAACTCCCTTAATAATAGATATCTGATTGTCGGCGCTCGCCAAAGAAATGGCGGCAGCTCTATTGTTTTTAATAATTCTTAGAATTTGATTAACCAGAATTTTTACCTTATCTTATCTTGTAATAGATATCGCTGTAATAAATATCTTATCTTGTAATAGATATCCGCTTATCTTATTTATAAACATATCAGATAACATGAACCGATAAAAGGCCCTTATCAGGTAACCTGAGCTGATAAGATAATCTTATCAGCTAATAAGGCTCTCTCCCCTGCGTGACGTCACTCCCCTCACCCCCGATTTCCCCCCGCCTTTCACCCCCCCTCATTGCCCTTAAGTTAGAACCCTCATAGTATACCTACTATGGACGAAGACAATTCCTCAATAAAATTAGACAGTAATGAGAGTTTAAATTTGTAAATACTTGTTTCGAACCACCCGTTGGCTGCTCGTTAACTCAATATGTACACGCTTCGCGAACGCGACGATAATCCAGCGGTCACATGTCAACAATAATAAGAAGTGGTATTATTTCCCCGCCATCGCGACCGTTGACCTTCTCAGTAGCGCGTTTGGGGAAAAGAGCTCAGATCGCTTCGAGAATTCGTTCGAGGTACACAAACCAATTGTTCAGTTCCGTATCAGGTGAAACAAAAACGGCAGCGAGAGTTATTGCAAGATAAAGCGTTCAAATCCCCGCAGATTGAGCGAAAGGGGATTGTTGTTGATCATAGTTATTAAGGAAATTAAATTTTGAGTGTTAGTAAAATTTGGAGTTTGCCTTACAATTCCTTGACCACCGAGCCTTCCCGCCAAGGCTGTATCAGCCGCCGTGCTCACAAGCACACATTTGGTCCTTCGAGCCGGATCGGTGGCAAACTCGTATTGTGCAAACTATTCAACGTTCACCTTCGCTGTCGGCTTCACGGATCTCCAATAACTTCCATGGCTACCATCGAGGATCTGCTAGTCGAACAAATCCAAACGATATATTCCATCTCGAGAGTTCTGCCGAATTTTAAAAAACTTGGACAAGCCAAGATGACCCGCGCTGTATCTCAGGAACGACTTGCCGGTCTCAAGGAGTACTTCGCAAAGTGCCAGAGCCTCCACGCGAAGATTACGCGCCTAGCCAGTGCCAAGATGAAGTCGGAGCACGAATATTTCCAAACCGAGCAATTTTTGGCGTGTGAGGTCGTCTACAACCAAACCGCGGACTACATCGTGGAAGTATTAGCCGGATTTGAGATACCATTTCACCAAGCCACAGCAGCAGACCTAAGCGGTTTTTCTGATTCTTCTCGTCCGTCAACTCGTTTACCGAAGCTGAATCTACCTACGTTCGACGGGAGTATCGACAAGTGGGAGAACTTCCGCGACCGATTTACATCGCTTATTCGTTACGATCAAACGCTATCAAATGTAGATCGCTGCATTACCTTATCTCTTGTGTTAAGGGGGAAGCAAGTAACGCGCTAAGCAATCTCGCGGTAACGGATGCTAATTTTCCCGTAGCTTGGGATATTTTGATCGCGCGGTATGATAACAAACGCCGATTAATTAATTGCCATTTACAATCCTTATTAAATTTACCGTCAGCCTCCGCGAACACTTCCAAGGACCTTTGCGCACTCCGCGACCAAACCAACGCGGCAGTACACGCTCTCAAAAATCTCGAGCGACCAGTCGAACATTGGGGTGACATTTTAGTGTTTTTGGTTACGCAAAAACTCGATAAACATTCGCGAGAAGCCTGGGAATTAAAGCACGGCATTACAGTTCCGTATCCCACGTTTTACGAGCTCAATAAATTCTTGAACAATCGAATTCGAGCATTAGAGACAATGCTCCCGGTAAAGCCAAAAGAAAAGTTAACAGACGCGACTAAATCAACGAAAAATAACACTCTCGCATCACATGCGGCTTCGACCTTTACATTCGCTTGTCCTGTGTGTAAGGGCAATCACCTGTTGTACCAATGTTCGACCTTCTTAAACCAAACACCGTCTCAGCGTTTCGACTTTATTCGGAAAAATAACCGTTGCCTTAATTGCTTCAGTTCAAAGCATAACATAAAAGAATGTACAAGCTCGCGCGTATGCAAACAGTGCCATAAAAGGCATCATACGTTATTACACTTTAATGCCGCTACCAAACCGTCAAGTTCGGACCAAACCGTTGCGCCAGAGACAGCCCGCGATAATAGCGAAAGCGAAGTCGCAATTCATTTAGTTTCCGAATCCCTACCGTCGTCCTCGACAATTCTCCTCGCCGTCGCCCGAGTACGGATACATTCGCAACATGACCGCGTTGTTACAGTGCGCGCTCTTATTGACCCGGGATCCGTCGCGACTCTCATTACCGAGTCTGTCGTTCAATGCCTCAAACTTCCGAAAGTTAAAACCTTTGTACGTGTCACCGGCGTTGGCGAAGCCGATTCGATTGTGCGTCACGCGACAAAGGTTACGATTACTCCTACGTCTGGCGACGGACCTGCCTACGCGACGAACGCGCTCATTCTCAAAAAATTAACCAAATACTTACCGTGCCAATACCCGTCGACGAGGCACTGGAGGCATGTTTCCGGGCTCAACTTCGCCGATAGCAATCCCATGAGTCGCGAACCGATTAACTTAATCATTGGAGCGGATCTCTACAAAAGATTACTTCGAGAGGGCATTCGTCAGGTTCCCGCAAATTAACCCGTTGCACAAAATACCGCGCTGGGCTGGATTCTATTTGGTCCAATCACTAGCTCATCCACCCATTCTCGAGCTTCCGTTCACGTTCATAACGGAGTCGCAGAGGATCTCGACTCCGCGCTCCGCAATTTCTGGGAGATTGAAGAGATCCCTCAGAAATCACACATGAGTCCTGAGGAAAGCCGTTGCAAGGCTCATTTTGTTGAGACTTACACCCGTACAAATCAAGGACGCTACGTCGTCAGACTACCGTTTCGAGGTGATCTTCCCGTCGCGTTGGGTGATTCACGCCCTACGGCCTTAGCAAGTTTACAACGCCTGGAAAAACGCCTCCACCGTGAGCCGAGTACGGCTTCAGAATACCGCGAGTTCCTATTCGAATATGTTAACCTCGGTCACATGGTCAAGGTAGCCGAGCCCTCGACGGTGGACATCAAGTCCCCGCGATATTATATACCGCACCACGCTGTAAGGCGAGCAACGAGCGAGACGACACGCTTACGCGTCGTATTTAACGCCTCAAGCAAGACAACCAACGGCTTGTCGTTAAACGACCAGCTATTGGTCGGCCCAAAATTGCAAATCGACATTGCCACCGTTATTTTGCAATGGCGTTTACACCGATATGTGCTTACTGCCGACATTGCGAAAATGTATCGGCAAATCCTAGTCGATCATCGCGATATTGATTTTCAACGCATTCTATGGCGCGATTTACCTGACAAACCGGTCGACGACTATCGCTTGTTAACTGTCACGTATGGGACAGCTTCCGCGCCGTACCTCGCGCTTCGTGTTCTTAAACAATTAGGGCAAGACGAAGGCGCGCCTCTTCGTGGGTCGCGGCCTTGCCGTGGCGAAGGGGCTCACCCTTTGCAAGAGGATAGTCTTGCAAGGGGTGCCAACAGCGACCTGTACCTCCCGAGGTACACTGCCCCCGGTCCGGGGGGCATGCCCTCCGTCTCTGGGGGCTCTCCTTCGGCGGGTGGAAGATTTCCGCCCCCCTGGGGAGACGGGGCCCATTTCCCCGTTAGAGCTTCGGCTCGTATGTGGTAAGGGACGGCGACCCGGAATTCAAACGCCCGGTGGCATGGCACCGTTAGGAGAAGGGACTGCACGGCGCTTCGGCGCTTCCCTTCCCACAATGCTTTGTGGCCCGACACGCCTGTCGGGTAGGCGGCTTTTGCCGTCCGGGGTCTTCTCCCCCCTCCGTCCTGGGGGGGGCTCGTTTCGGAGTTACCTCTGGGGAATTGGGGGGTGGGCGTCGGCGGCGGGGGCCGCAGTGGAGGGTGCCGCGCGCGACTACCCGAGGGGCTCTGCCCGGAGGGTTTCCCGAGGGGCTTTGCCCGGAGGGGGTCGCGTCGGCGGAGGGGTCAGCATGGTCACCCGAGGGGCTTTGCCCGGAGGGTTGTCCCAAGGGGCTTTGCCCGGAGGGGGCAATGCTGATCGGTCCTCGGGGCCCGTTCGTGGAACGGTTCCCGAGGACAGGGAGGTGCCTCAGGGTGCTGGTTGGGGGTCCCCAGGCTGGGTAGCCTGGGTCTCCGTCCCAGCGTTTCTGGGGTAGGCCGCACCCAGACCGCTCGGACGTATTCCGAGGCAGGGCTGGGTCGGCGCAGACGGCCACGCGTGGTCACCCGAGGGGCATAGCCCGGAGGGTTTACCCAAGGAGCACTGCCCGGAGGGGACCACGCGGGTCGGCCGTCGAGGCCGCTCGGACATATTCCGAGGCGGGGCTTGACGGCGAGAGGGAGACCGCAGGGTGTTGGTCGGAGAGCTTGCTCTCGTCCCAGCGTCCCTGCGACCTGCCATCCTCGGGCCGCTCAGACGTTTCCGGATCCGGGCCGAGGATGGCGGTGAAGGCGCGCTGCGGTTACCCAAGGGGCATAGCCCGGAGGGGTTACCCAAGGGGCATAGCCCGGAGGGGTTACCCTAGGGGCATAGCCCGGAGGGTGCCGCGGCCGCCCTGCCCCAGGGCCGCTTGGACATTTCCGAGGCGGGGCCTGGGGCGAGAGTGGATATCCCCGGTCGGTCGGGACCGTTTCCTCTTCCGAACCGATCGACCGGAGAGGCGCCTGCCCCTCGTCGAAAGCCTTCGACGAGGGGCGCCCACATAATGCTGGTCGCCACGGCGTGTAGGGCAGGGCCGGGGAGCGGCGACCCTGTCCAAAGCGTCCGTGGGGCTCCCCGGGTGGCGCCACCCGCTGCGGTGCCCACACAGTCGGAGGTGTGGGACCCCTGAAAGCCCGTGTGGGCGTCAAATCTCACACGGGTGTGTAAGGGGCTCGGAGTCTGGCCGGGGTGCGGTATCCCCCCGGCCTAAGACATATGTCCTCTCCCCGGGGGAACTTGGGGCCCGGCCTTGGGATGTGGCCGGTCATGTTTCGGGGCATCCCTTGGCCGGTGGGGGTATACCCTGGGGGACGGAGCCGCAGCGGGACAATGGGATCAAACCAAAATGATATCTCCATTTTTAACAAACAACAAGACGACGACAGAAGAGGAACGTGCTCTCCATCGGCCCGTACAGCAGAGAGAATTGAGGGTCTCTCTGCGGCGATTGGATCCGCGGATCACGCATATCAGATGGTCGGAGGTAGTTTTGGAGCGACTCGACATGCGCGCTTACATATCAAATGTCCAGCGATCCATCGAGGAGGAGGAGGAGGAGGAAGAGAGAGAAGTAGCGACGGCGGAGGCGGCGCCGCCGATAACGGATCGCTCCATCCCAGTCTGCGACGACGACGGCGACGAGGACTACGAGGAGGAGGACGACGAGGAGGAGGACGACGGCGACGAGGACTACGAGGAGGAAGACGACGAGGAGGAGGACGACGGCGACGAGGACTACGAGGAGGAGGACAACGAGGAGGAGGACGACGGCGACGAGGACTACGAGGAGGAGGACAACGAGGAGGAGGACGACGACGACGACATGAGCGAAGGGACAATCGTTCACCCTCAACTCGCGGAATTGAACCCGCGAGTGTTGGATAGTGATGTACAGGTGGACAGCGACATAGATTCCATTCTGTATTTATGTCGCTCGCTATTACCTCTAAAATGTCACGAAATCCTAAAGTTGAGAACCGTACCGACGCCGATACTCTCGGTTTTTAACCGCAAACTTACGGCGTACCTCAACAAAAGGGCGCTATTTCCGCAGATGCGTGACGAGGACGACGACGACGACGACGACGACATAGATCCCCGCTCCAACTGGTACGAGACACAAATAGGACTCCTCGATTGCCGTCCGGTCTACATCATCTTCCAAATCGACAGAGACAGTCCGCTGTTGGCGAACGCACCCAACACGACGACCAAAAACGAGGACGGACGTTTGCGTGTCGCCGTCAACGCATTCGTCGATCGTATTATAGCGCACGCGGCTCGACGTCTACCGACCGATTGCGAGACTACTCGCGCCGGTTTTACATACATCAGGTTCGAGGTAGACCGGACATACAATATAATGCGAGAAGACTACGATCGATTCGCCGCTCTCGTGTCCGATCGTATGACAGGATACGACTTACGGCGCAACTGCGGCATGCGTTTCGTCCGTTTCTACGTGTGCGAGCACGGCTTAAGACTTAATAAACTAAACGCGAGACGAAAGATGGATCGTCAATTGGACGTCGATCATGCCGACGTGGACCTGATACAAGTCCATAGAGCCGACACTCTCCGCATCGAGGATGGGAGTGTGATCCTGGTCAAATTGACCAACAGGAAAGAGGGCACGCTCGGCGACGTATTCAGGAACGCCATTACAACCGGACGATTAAACCGTTACCGCACCGGTTTCACAGCGGATTATGGATATTTTGATTATCACGCTTCCCCGACAACGGAATATAACACCGTCACGTACTGCCAGGTGTACTCCTCCGCCGCTAAAATGGCTCGTCCGCAGGACTTTGGCGAAACCGCGGCCCATATAATATGTCACGCGTACGAAGACGGTGCGAGAAGATTCAAGAATTTTCGAAACGAAACGCGACAAAACCTTTTCGATCTGGTGTCCTACGTGTGGAACCACGTTCGCACGGGTCACAGACTCCGGATCGAGGAGGTTTTGACATTGGACAACAAACGCCTAGCGACACCAATGTCGGAAAATTTTACGCGTCTCGGGGTTTTCGACGACGCGACTCCATGTTTAATGACAAATCTCCTCACGCGCCATCGCACCCTTTACAAAATAGAAGCCAAAAGATGGCAAAACGATCTCCTCCTTTTAGGATTGGCTCGCGATAATTACAACACCTCCAACGACGACGGATGGCCGACGTCGTCGTTGATACGCCGTTTTATACGAGCGCAATTTCGGACGTACTATTTTGCACACGGCATATCATATAAATATAATTACGCCACAAAAAACATGTTCGCCAACCAACTTGAACAATCGTCGGCAGATCGCGGAATAATAAAGGTGAGACCGCATTTAGACGATACGGACTAGTTTCCGTATCCGATATACGCAAAATCAATACCCTCTCACTTTTTAGTCCCGATATGGCACGTATGGTCCTGCATAATGGGCATCGAGCAGGCCATAGAAGACACCACGGAGGACGAGTTTGAGATGGAGTACGCCGACGAAGTCCTCCGATGCGTGAAATTTTGGTGCACCATATTCGCCGAATGGTCATTCACGCATTTGGTGTCCACCGTGCCGAGAAGCGACGAAGAGATTCGACGTACAAGCGCCGAATTGTACGGCAATTATATAGAAGCGTTCTCCGTTCGGACGTTCCTCCGACGTTGCCGCGAGATTTGGGTGGAACACAGCAGCCTAGCAGTAAGAGTGGCGGATACCACCATCGACTCGGAAACAGTTGTACAAAGTTCTCTATCGCCGAGTAACAACTTTTGCCATCATTGCCCGCATGGCACTAAAAACGGCCGGTAACGAGCGAGAATATCAAGAGTCGCTGCGTACGTTCGTCGAGGAAAACGTACAACTGTTTCCGATGTATCTAGTGACGCAAAAATCTCATTATTATCTGTGGAAGGTTGTGAAGAAACGTACCGATACGCCGCGGGAAGTGAGAGAGAAGATAGATTCGATAAAACATCAACTAAGGAGAATACGTCAGGATCGAGAGATCCTATTGGACGAGAACGTCCAAGAAGCGTCGTCGTCGTCGTCGTCGTCGTCGTCGTCCCTTGCTTCTCGTCACGTGGACTCGGCCGGGCCGTCCTCGCCACCGTCTCAGATCTCGGTAACTCGTACCGGAACTGTATTTCGGTCGAGTCGATCAACGTCGTCGTCGTGGTCTCCGACCAAAAGACCGATGAATCGTCCGAGGTTGTCGTCCTCCGACGACTCGTCCGCACGAGACGCGCCAATCGTGGGGACGACGGAACTCTCCGCTTCGTCGACAAACTCCGATATGCCGAATCCACCAAAATCGACGAGACGAGTGTCGCGACGGATATCGTCGGGCGATTCAAGCAACGAAAGTGTTCCGAACGCGGAAGAGATTCCGGAGACCAAAATAAAAATGAGGTTGCGCTATTTTAATAGGCAGCAGGACACCGTGTTATTGAAACACGCCATAACCACGGGCAAGATTGTTAATCTCCATTCGTGGTTATGCCTGAAAAGTATAAAGCCTCTCATTTTTACAAAACCGCGATACACTCCGTCCTGCATGCGGTACAGAGTAATGCAGATAGCTGCGGGATTACACGACGCGGATTTCGGCTTTACCTATAAAGAAGAACTGGACATGCTACGAAAATTGGTCCGCGCGCAAATGAAAAGACGGCTAACGATATAAATCGTAATAGCGATGTACATATGTAACATAAGTAATAACGATGTAATTAAACATAATTTTTTTAATAATAAGAATAACAATAACAAGGGCTCTTTAATTTTTAACACAATATATTCCATTCCTCTCAGCCAATAGAGCCACACGCGATGTAATTACGACAATTAAGAAAGACAGAAAATTTTGGAAACTAAGGAATATGTATCCTAATCATACGCTTTGGGAGTATAAACATAGAGAAAAATATTGATTTGTAAGTGTCTGAATAGCTCAGCTGGAAGAGCAGTCGCCCGGCAAGCGGAAGGTCTCGGGTTCGATTCAGCTGAATTTCGGAACAATATTTTTCTCGCTTATTTCTTTACAGGGGAAGTTAGGAGAAGGAACAAGGAGGAATATCTCAGATCCCAACCATAGGATCATAGGATTCAACTTGTAGACTTAGAATTCCTGTGCGTCAACATTATAGATATGTACAATTACATATATATTGCTAGATATTGCTTAAATAAGAATTCGTTACATCATAGGCGGGGGGAGGGGCGGAGCCCCTCCCCCCTGCACCCCCCTCCCCGACTGCTCCTTTAACCTGGGGGGCTTCGCCCCCCCGAAACCCCCCGAGTTTTCTTTTGGCTGGGGGGCTTCGCCCCCCAGACCCCCCTTGTAGGTACGGGCTGACCTAGGGCGGGTTATGGAGGGCTTCACCCCCCATCAGGGGGGCCAAGCCCCCCCCCTTTATCTACTTCTCTGGTAATACTTCGATTTTTTTCAACACTCCCGTTTTCAGTCACTTTTTCACGCTCCATAAACAGTACATTTTGAACATAAATTTTAAGAATTTCAAAGAAAATGGGGAAAACAATTAAAAATCAAAAAACATTGAAAAAAAATAAAGTATTACAATTGAAACAAAATGGACCAAAAAATTTTAAATATAAATTGAAAAAAAGTTGATGAAACAAAAAAGGTGAGGTCCAAAACGCTTTTCTCGCCATTCTCTATCGACTGGAGTACATCTGTCGAGGTCGATTTTCGAGTCCGCATAGCCTACTGGAACTTGGAAAAATTTAGACGAAAAGTAAAAATTGAGATATCGAAGCGCCACCTGGGCCAAAATTTGATTCGTGAAAAAGTTCACTCGATTATAAAAAAAAAAAATTTCGAAAAAAAAAATTCGAGATATCGAAGCGCCACCTGGGCCAAAATTCGATTCGCGAAAAAGCTCACTCGATTATGAAAAAAAAAAAATTTGGAAAATTTCAAAAAGTATGTAATACACCCATAACCCTAACCTAACCTTGATACGTTTACCCGCGGCCCAGGCAAATCCGCCATCACCGCCTGAGATGCTGCCGGCCTACACCTGAAGCACGCTACGCATTCGCGTAACACCCTGCGAACCGCTGAACGTGCCGCCAAGGGCCAATAGCGCTGACGCACCGCGCATATTGTGGCCTGCAGTCCCGCGTGCAAGCTCCTAACGTGCTCTCCTCGAATAATTAGCGTTGTAAGAGCGTGGCTTTTCGGCAGCAGCATGGGGTGCACCGCATCCAGCGGCAACGCCGCCCAGCTTATTCTACCTCCAACGCGAATGACGCCACACTCGTCCATAAACGGTGACAATGATAATATGCGACTCCCGCCGCCGATGCTCCGGCCCTCGCCCAAACTGCGATATTCCCCCGGAAACGACCCGCGCTGCACACAACGCACCACGACTTGCATGGCCGCGGTCATCTCCCGATAAGATATCGATGACCCGATCTCCTCAGCCCGTCGCGTACGACCGAATCTCAAACAATATGATATTATTCGCAATATTTTCTCCAGGCTCGAAAATCTCTCCAATAAACCCGAGACTATCGGTCGATCTCCGACCGCCACGGCAGCGATCACTCTTTTCTGCTCGTGCAGTTCTCCCGATATCTCGATGTTTCTAATCGGCCAATGTCCCTCGTTAAGTCGAAGGTACGCCGGTCCTTCCCACCATAGACCAGACACAGCCAGAGCCGCCAAGTCCGCGCCACGCGATAATATATCGGCCGGGTTGTCCGCGGACGGCACGTGTCGTCAATCCGCGCCCTCGGTCAAGCGCTGTATCTCCCCGACTCGATTCGCGACGAACGCGCTCCATTTTCGCGACAAAGACTGAATCCATTGTAATGTAATGGTGGAGTCCGACCACAGAACCACCCCCGCGGCGGGAAGTCCGACCGACTCTCGAACCTTTTCTATCAATTTGGCCAACAGTAGCGCCGCGCTCAGCTCTAAGCGCGGTAATGATATTGCCCTCATAGGCGCGACTCGCGATTTTGAGACCAATAACCGCACTCGGCATTCTCCGGAGTTGTACGCTCTCACGTACACGCACGCACCATAAGCACGCTCGCTCGCGTCGCAAAAGCCGTGCAGCTGCACACCCCCGGCATCGATCACGCGGCCCACGAAACGCGGCACGCGTAACTCACCGAGATTCGTCAATTGCTGTTTTACTCCCAGCCAACGCGTATGTATGTCCTGCGGCAGCGACTCATCCCATCCGACCTGCGTCTGCCATGTGTCTTGCAGAATTAATTTTGCTACTACCGTCAATGGCCCCAGCAGCCCCAACGGATCGAAAAGGCTCGCGATCTCAGATAAAATTGTTCGCTTGGTTATGCAATTGGCAGGCGATCCGCTCTCATAATCGAATTTAAAACTATCGATAACGGGATCCCACGCAATTCCCAGGATCTTAGAGCTCGAGTCCCCGCCCAGAGACACGCTCGCATCCGTCGCGCCCTCCACGTCCTTCAATAATTCTCGGCAGTTTGATGCCCACCTGCCGAGCTCGAACTTTCCGCGCTTCAGTAGCGCAACCGTCTCCTTGCGTACGCGCCTCACCTCCGACAGGGTGTTAGCGCCGGTGAGCAGGTCGTCGACGTAAAAATCCCGGAGCACGCATCCCGACCTGATCGCGAATTCGTCCGCATGTTTTTGTGCCAGGTGCTGAAGGCACCTGGTGGCCAGGAACGACGCCGAACTCGTACCGTACGTGACCGTCAGCAATTCGTATTCGCCGATCGGCGCCCCCGAGTCCTCTCGCCACACTATCCTGTGCAGATGCGTCTGCGATTCGTGCAGCAGTATTTGGCGATACATTTTGATTATGTCCGCCACGAAGACATATACGAATGTTCGAAAACGCATTAATATTGTTATCAATTCTTGTTGAATCACCGGACCTATTCGCAAAGCCTCATTAAGCGAAACTCCCGTGCTGGTTTTGCACGAGGCATCGAAAACCACGCGTAACTTCGCGCATGGACCGGTCCCCTTTATTACTCCGTGATGCGGCAGATATACAGGTTTACCCCCGATCGACCTTGCAGGTGCGACTCTCATGTGCCCCAACGATTGATATTTGCGTAAGAAATTTGCGTAGGAGCGCTTCAAACCCGGGTCGCGGTTGAGCCGCTTCTCGAGCGCAAACGCTTTATCGCTGTTTCGCGCGATTCGCCGAGCCGTTGAAATATGTCCTCTTTTAGCGGCAATTTCACGATATATCGGCCTTCATCGTTCGTCGACACGTTCGTCATGAAGTGACTTTCGCAAGCCTGCTCGTCGCGGGTATAACCGTTAGAATCTGCTAATTCCTCGATCCTCCAAAATTGATCAACTCGTTCGTGGAGCTGCGCGTTATTAATTGTCGCGTGTAACGCACGCAATTTGGCGCTCGATCGTGAAGTGCCCCACCCGTACGCCCGGCCAAAATCCAGCCTAGACGTGTTTTTTGTAAAAGAGGGTGCTCGGATGTCGCATGAATTTGGCCCACGCACGCCAGCCGCCAAAATAAGTCGATCCCGATCAATAAATCGATGTCGGAAAATACGTTAATTTTCGGGTCCGCTAGATCGATGCCGGGCGGCAGCCTGAAGGCCTGACGTCTCAGTGTGCTCGCCGGAACTCTATCCGCGATTCGATCGGTGACAACGCAGTCCAGCTCGGCCTCGAACGAACTCAGTCGCGACCGGAATCTGACTCGCGCCATCCGATTTAAGACGGACGTCGATCCGAATATGCCCGATATTGACATTTCCGTAGGCAATGTCTTTAATCTCAACTTCGCCACGAATTTATCTGAAATAAAATTTGCCTGCGCTCCTGCATCCAGCAAGGCACGGCATGACATCCGCGAACCGTCCGCGCCGTAAACGTAAACAACCGCTGTTGACAGTAAGGGCTCCGCGCCGTCACCCCCGACCGCGCTGTGCGCGACCACGACGGCAGGATCGCCCGTAATCGGAGTCGAACCGTCCGCCGCTGAGCCGGCGGCCCGCGAATTCTCAATTCCTCTTCCCTGGTTCGAGAGATGTAGCAGAGTGTTATGCTTCAACTTGCATGTCCTGCAGCCGCTCGACGAGCACTCGGCCGCCACGTGATCACGGCTACGCAAGCAATTTAGACAGAGTTTTCGACCGCGCACCTCACCTATGCGCCGATTAACCGGAAGCGTTAGGAATTCCTTGCAAAAGTATATCAAATGCGCACCCCCGCAATAAGTGCATCTTCCCCCCTCGACCGTCGCATGCAGCGCGCGCCGTCTCGAAGTCGATTGCGCCCGCGAACAAATGTCGGAGCGCTCGGAAGCGCTTGATCCCCCCCCCCCCCAGCCGACTCCTCTAAAATCTGACTGCGATGGGCGAGAAAATCAATTAATTCTTTAAATGCGGGCAACTCCGAGCCCCCCAGGGAGGAATGCCACTCCCTAGATGTTACGTGATCTAATTTGGACGTAATTATATGTATTAACAACGTGTCCCATTTGTCGGCGTTGCAGTCCAATGCAGTTAACGCGCGCACGTGTGCCGCCGCACCGTCCGCCAGCTGCCGAATGCCACTCGCGCTTTCTTTCGTAATCGCCGTTAAATCGAATATCGCTTTTATGTGTGTCTGCACGATTACACGCTTATTGTTATAACGCCCTTTTAAAATATTCCACGCAAGGTCGTAATTGTTATTTGATATCTCTAATGTTTTGACGATGTCGAGAGCTGTACCCGTCAACGACGCCCGTAAATATTGAAATTTTTGTATGTCAGATAATGTTTTGTTATTATGTATGACCGAAATAAAAGTGTCATGGAACGGGAACCATTCCTCGTACTTTCCGGAAAAAGACGGTAAATTTAATTTTGGTAAACGGACGTATGTTGCGGCTTCGCTCTCGGATCGCGCTGATACTGGCGTGGAGGCCCGCGGACTATTTTGACCGCTGTCATTTTGCAATAATCGCCGCATTTTCGCGCACAACGAATATACGTTGTCTTCAAACGCGACTCTGTCCTCTATTTCGACCTCGTCTGTTGCCTCTAATTGCGACTGCACCTTGCAGTAATCTTTCCATATTGGGTCTAAGCGCGCGCGCCTCACTTCCAATTGCGCTCGTGCATCGTCATCTACCGCGTTCACGCTATTCACAAACGTTTTTATCCGCGTGCACGAACCCTTTATTATTCCGCGCTTTCTTTTCAGCGCCGCTATCTCTGATGCCGTCACATTTGACGTCGACGCACTCGCGCTACTTGTACCCGGGCTACGGTCGATCGGCATTTTTTTTTCTTTTTTCGGTTTACAAACAATTAATAATGACCGACGCGAATCAAGTATTTGCAAATAAATAAATAATTAGGTCACTTACGCAGCGCAAAAAATACGATTAGTGCAGGCCCAAGTACCGCTTACCCAGTTACGTGTCCTCCATCTCTGCCTGGCGTCACGCCGCCCCTCGAGGTGCCGCTCCGACGAATGTCGTCTCTCCCTGCGTGCAGCTCGGCAGGCCCGGTCACCGTCCTCCAAACTGGCTGTCGTCCTGGTACGTGGCCGACACCCTCGCCGTGTATCCGTACTCAGACTTGAGTCGGTTTCGTCTCCTCCGAGACGCCCGACGCCTCCGGAAATTAATCCGGCTCGAAGGACCAAAATGTTTAATAATAATTTGAGAACTGATGCGCCGGTTGTAAGCCGGCGCGTTCTCTACCCAACGTTTTTTATATTGCGAGATGATGTTCCAGCCGTGAGGCCGTTCCTCTGATTGCAGGATGCAACGAAGGATAGATAAACCCGTGTGGAATATCCACACGGAATAATTATTATGTTCCGCTCCTTGTAGTACAGGATTTATTATTGCGGCGTCCAAGTATACCGCTCGTCTGAGTACAAAAGGTTGTTGTCGATACACGCGCAGGTTTATGTATATTTTCGCCGAGAAGTAAGTACAGAGAAGTGTGTCGGAGAAGCGTTTGCTTCTCTATTTATATTTTGGGGCTATCCCCACGTATTTTTATCCGCGAATCGCGTAAGACCATATTTTCGACTAATACTTATATTTTACGATTGGCTATCTTCTGATCGTCGTTGTAAGTACGAAACAGCTTGTGAGAGAAATTCTTTTCCGAAGGATGACGATAATGCGCAATTCGCACATTGGATGTACTCCACTTTCCCTCTCCTAAGCTTTCCTCTCCCCACAGGTGCTTATTGGTGCAGTGACTCCGATTTCGATGAAGAACAATTCATAAGAATTGTAAAGGGAAGTTCCCCGGGCACCCTTATCCCTATGTTCCTTCCTGGCTACGAACACCCGGTAGGATTCCCTGTGGAAATCCTTCAAGCTTTCCTTCCTCCCCCCTCCACCAGAATCACCAACAGCCAATGACTTCGACGCACACAAACACACACACACATACACATAAATAAGTAGCTATTTAGTGTATCTATCTTTGTAATATCCAATCGGAACCCTAATATATTTTTAACACTAACTCTCTCTCCCACTAGTCTCGATTGAAGGCCTCCGTACTCATGTATCACCCGCGAATCACACACACACACACACACACACACACATCCACACATGCATCCACTAGAATTAGCGTATATAATTTAAGAACAATTTTTTTATTTAACGAATAAATAAATTTATTATCTCATGAACCTTTTACTTTTAATTAATTAACCCCTCTGCTCTCTCATTCTTCTCTTCCCAATAATCGCACTAAGTCCCATCCTGAGCAAAAAAGATTTAATTCTCTTGCCAAAAAGGGACCACCGAGAGAACAGCCTCTAAATAGCGTAAAGTGACACTCCCGGTCACTGACCTATTTGGGCCTTCGTACGTTTGCTCGGCTTGAACAAACGCACCGCCAAGCGTTGTTTGATGAATAAGTATTGTTTCGTCCTTCCTTCGACTCTTCCTTTAATTGGGTCTGGACGTAACACATGTTATTTATTGATAACATATATTTATAACATATTATTTATTGATAATCTAAGCAAAAGGAGATATTGAGTGAATCAAATATTTAGATTATGATAGTTTTCTATTAGAAAATTATGATTTATCTTCAATTATCTTCTGAAATATTCCCATTGAATAACGAAAAAAGAACTTCATGGAAGATGGTCATGTTATGACACTCTAATTTTATTAGTTTTCAGGAAATTAGAAAAAAATATTGTATAATTATTTCTATGATTATATCTATGAAATATATTTAAGAAATTATAAATATTGTTACGTCCCTGGTTTAATTGCGATCGCTCATTGAGTCTTCTTAGGAATTGAAGATCTGGTTATCAAAAGATTGTGATGATGTTGTTGTTTAACAGTTGTCATTTGGAGTCCGAAATTCGTTGTCATTGTGAGCGGGCGTACAGCCGACGATTTCGATATAATTATTATAATGTTATGCATATTTTAACTTACTTATTAAAATTCTTTTTGTGTTTCTTTTAACATTTGTTTAATAATTTCCCGGCGCGAGTGTGTGTGAGTGATTTCGTGTCCCGGTGCGTCTCGAGTTATTGCAAAGTCAGTCCCGTGAGCGTAATAATATATTAAAATATATTTTTTTCTTTTTCATATATCGCAAAATTGAAAAATTGTGACACATTAAATTATGATAAATAAATATAATATTATTAATATAATCTAATATCTGTAGGAATTTTATTTGTAATGACTTTGTATTATCGTATTTGCGTTCCTGTCAGAGTTAGATTTTTTATTATAGTATTTTAATATTTATTTATATTTATATTTATATTGCATCTATTAAAACGAGACGAGGAATTGTATTCATGCTTTTGTTGTCGCGTGTGACGGTTAATCGCGTATTTTTCTTTATTTATATAGTTGTTAAGTGTGATGTCCACTGATTGGCTCATGTAATATGTACAGAAAAAGTAATTCTCTTTGAAAGGTCCGGCAGAGGCAGAGTGTCGAATTATGCGAAAACGAAAAAAGTGTAAGCCACCTTTTTTGTGAATATTTTAATAAGTTAGGAGTCAGAATAAATACGAGTGACAAATAAGAATGAGTGCTCTCTCTCTCTCTCTCTCTCTCTCCTCTCTCTCTCTTTTCTTGTTTAATCAAATAACTTAAACCCATATTTTTACATATTTAAATACATATTTTAGAAAAGATATCGAACCTAGACAAAACGTTTCACATATTAAAAAATACTAAAAATAACAATATAAATCATCAAGATGCATCACAGAAGCTGACATAGAACATCATTCTTTAAAAAAAGCAGACAAAATTTTTTTTAAATAAATAAGAATATAAATTTGGGAAATAATAAAGGTTTTTAAAAAACCACTCCTCAATGTTTAAAGTCGACCAGACTGGCAATAATTTATTATAAATAATTATTTGAAATACAACAACGTTTCGGCTGTCATTGCAGCCCTTTTCAAGTACATCAAATTTAAAACAGTAAATCAACTTCTATGCAAACTACCGACAATGTTAACGCTTGTTTTGATGAACAATGCAAGACTGACAGAAGTAAGCACATATTAAATAGATGTTAACTGTTCACAAGAATCTTAGTCACTAAGCGTTAAGAAGATAGAGACGAAACTCGGGGGTCTCGTCTGGGCCTGGTGAGGTTTCCCGTGTTGAGTCAAATTAAGCCGCAGGCTCCACTCCTGGTGGTGCCCTTCCGTCAATTCCTTTAAGTTTCAGCTTTGCAACCATACTTTCCCCGGAACCCAAAAGCTTTGGTTTCCCGAAAGCTGCTCGCCGAGTCATCGGAGGAACTTCGGCGGATCGCTAGCTGGCATCGTTTATGGTTAGAACTAGGGCGGTATCTGATCGCCTTCGAATCTCTAACTTTCGTTCTTGATTAATGAAAACATTTTTGGCAAATGCTTTCGCTTCTGTCCGTCTTGCGACGATCCAAGAATTTCACCTCTAACGTCGCAATACGAATGCCCTCATCTGTCCCTATTAATCATTACCTCGGGGTTCCGAAAACCAACAAAATAGAATCGAGGTCCTATTCCATTATTCCATGCACGCAGTATTCAGGCGAAGGTAGCCTGCTTTAAGCACTCTAATTTGTTCAAAGTAAACGTACCGGCCCGACTCGACACTCAGTAAAGAGCACCGCGACGGGATATTAGTTGGGCCGCCCCTCGCGAGGCTAAGCCCACCGGTAGGACGTCCCACATCACGCCAGTTAAACACCGCGAGCGGTGAACCGACGGTGTGCGACACAGATTCAACTACGAGCTTTTTAACCGCAACAACTTTAATATACGCTATTGGAGCTGGAATTACCGCGGCTGCTGGCACCAGACTTGCCCTCCAATGGATCCTCGTTAAAGGATTTAAAGTGTACTCATTCCGATTACGGGGCCTCGGATGAGTCCCGTATCGTTATTTTTCGTCACTACCTCCCCGTGCCGGGAGTGGGTAATTTGCGCGCCTGCTGCCTTCCTTGGATGTGGTAGCCGTTTCTCAGGCTCCCTCTCCGGAATCGAACCCTGATTCCCCGTTACCCGTTACAACCATGGTAGGCGCAGAACCTACCATCGACAGTTGATAAGGCAGACATTTGAAAGATGTCGCCGGTGCTAGGACCGTGCGATCAGCACAAAGTTATTCAGAGTCACCAAAATAAACGGTGGACGAACGGCGAGCCGCCCGCCACCGATTGGTTTTGATCTAATGAAAGCGTCCCTTCCATCACTGGTCGGGACTCTGTTTTGCATGTATTAGCTCTAGAATTACCACAGTTATCCAAGTAAATGTGGGTACAATCTAATGAACCATAACTGATTTAATGAGCCATTCGCGGTTTCACCTTAATTCGGCATGCACTGAGACATGCATGGCTTAATCTTTGAGACAAGCATATGACTACTGGCAGGATCAACCAGGGAGCTTCGGGTTCGGTTACTCGCAAGGGAGTAACTCGCGAGCGAGCCCGAAGACTCGTCGCTAGCTCTTTTTCGCGCGCGCGCGCGTTCGATGCCGAAACACCGACGCGCGCGCGACACGCTCGTATGTGCCATTTTATTTGCCGCCGGTCTTGCTCAGCCGGTCGGCGACACTCTGCTGTGTTTAACGCTATTATGTAAAGCGTACGAGAGAACGACGGAGGCGAGAGTAAACCCCCGACGCCGCCGCCTCTCCTTTTCTTCCTCCTTCTCTCCGTTCAAAAATCCACAAGATCAAAATACTCGTGTTCTTATTCTCCCAAATGTTATGATGCGCGGTCTCGAGAGACCGCGCGATTCACCCTGACGCTAGATCGACGATGGCGATGCTTAGACGTCGAGGACTGTTCTGTCTGGTTCGTACGCGTTTAACCGCACACGACCAGCAATAAGATTTCGCTACGGCGTACAAAGCGAGCGGGAAGAAGCAACTCTTCCCGCAAACTCGTATCCGTGGAGTAGATGCTCGGTAAGCGCGACGATTCCGCTGCTGCGTACGAAACGAGAGGGAACCGCGCGGCCAACACACTAGAGGCGTGCGCGCCACATAAGAGCCATTCGGTCTTGCGACACCGACTCGTGGCAATGCTGTGCTCGTAATAAATAAGTATGCGTTAATTTTGCGCGCGTTCGGCGACGAACGAGAAGAGCCGCACCGTAATCCCCGGCGAAGAGGAATACGAGACGACGCGAGAGTCGAACGTACGTTCTCGCGAGACACGCAACCTCCAAGCATGAGAAGACTTGGCGGCGGCGCGTTCTGCGACGATCGTATATTATTTTATATATTCGTGGTTTCCAAATCAAACATTTTATATAAATGTTCTCTCCGTGTCAGAGTCGCGACTCGACAAAATCCGTTTTCGACCCGTTCGGGCGATTCTTCGTTTGTCAACGTCGAGAGCGCGACACGTACAATATTAATTTCTCCTACCTCTTATAGTACCCAACCGACCGGCCAAGCGGTCGGCGACGGTACGGAGAGCGGTCGAAACACGCCGGAGTGGCGAGAGACTCGAGAAAGTACGTTTACGACTCGTCCGGACTCGCTCGACTCGTTCGACGCGCCGAGCGCGACGTATCTCTTATAGTACCCAACCGGCCGGCCAGGCGGTCGGCGACGCACGGTCCTACGCACGGCCGTATGCGAGCGCGAGCGCCGAAAGGCGCGTTCAATCGAGACATTGTCGCGGAGAGCGAACGATCGAAAAGTCCTATTGTACGATAAAATAATATCACGATAGCCGTATGGCGAATGTCAAACAACGATAATTAGCATTAATTAAGAAGGAAACAAACGAAATGCCGGGACAATAAGGTATAAGCACCGACGGTACCTCCGGGCCGGGCGGCACCTCCGGGTCGGGCGGCACCTCCGGGCCAGGCGACACCTCCGGGAACCACGGCCGACCGGCGGCACCTCCGGGCCGGGCGGCACCTCCGGGAACCACAGCCGACCGGCGACACCTCCGGGCCGGGCGACACCTCCGGGCCGGGCGACACCTCCGGGAACCACGGCCGACCGGCGACACCTCCGGGCCGGGCGACACCTCCGGGAACCACGGCCGACCGGCGACACCTCCGGGACGGGCGGCACCTCCGGACGACCGAATGATCTCTCGAAGTCAGACGACCGCCGGCGGTACCTCCGGAACACTTAACGACGATTTACGGCGCCGCAACGAGGAGAGCTACGTAAAAACGTTTCGGACGAAAGTTACTTACTATTCGGCGCTCGCTCGACATAAGGGCGCTGTCCGATTACTAACTCGAAACGTGTCTCTCAAACCCACGTGTCGGAGACATATATTTCGAATTATTACGGATGATACGCAACACGCAAGCTGCGGTGACCGCGATTACGGTACGGAACACTCGCCCGATGCGAAATCACGCGCGCGGCAACCGAGACGGCTCGTTACGGGCGTGATTATACGTGCGGCACCACATAACGGCCGGCGTCAACTTGGGGACGGACGGCACCTCCGGGACGGGCGACACCTCCGGACGACCGAATGATTTCACCAAGTCCGTCGCCCGCCGGCGGTACCTCCGGGGCACTTGACGGCGAGTAGCGCCGCTACGAGGAGATAATGCTACGATACGGAAATACGTTTCGGACAAAGGTTTCGTACTTTTCGACGCTCCGCACGACCGCGCGACACGATTATTACGATATCTGCTAATTCCCGGCTTACACTCGTCGGATGCACAATCTTCGAGATTCTACGACCGATACGTGGACGAATGCAGGCAGGATGCCGATAAGCGAAGCCGGAGTGTTTGCACGAATAAACTTTCCGATGCGTCCTCATTTAATTAATCTCATTTAGCTCGCTCGTTAGCGGTACAAGCGAGAACTCGGGAACAGGCGCAAAATTAAACGTCATTAAATAAATAAATATTTTTTCAGAAAATATTTATTTAGTCAAATCGGAAATATTTTAATTTTTTATTCAAAAATAATACGTAGATTACTTGTATTTAAGAAATTGCAAAAAATAAGTAGAATACCTAATTTTTATTATTTCAACACATAAAACTTAAAGTTAAGTTACGTTGTGAGAATTTTATAAAAAAAGAAGTTAGAGAAATTGCACTGCGCAAAGTCATTTATTTTGATTTCTTCATATATTTATATTATATGTAGAGTAGCAATACTGTGTAGTTATTACAATTCTTTTATTGATAATATATATTCATGATTACAAGTGCAATATGTGAAATTAATTATATGACACATTAAGCTAAAAGTTAAGTTACATTGCGAGAATTTTATAAAAAAGAAAGTTGGAAAAGCTGCACTACGCAAAGCTATTTATTTTGATTTTTTCATATATTTTCAGTTTTTATAAATTTATCAAATCAGAGTGAATTCTCTCTTTAATATTATTTAGTATTATATTTAGTATAATATTTTAGTATTATATTTAGTATTATATTTTAGTATTATATTTAGTATTATATTTTACTATTATATTTGTCACTATGTCAAAGTATATTAATATATTAATTTTTGTGATCAGATCTCTCAGAACAATGCGTGGATTATTTCTATTTAAACTATTAACAATTGCCAAAAAATCGTCTTTACTTTCTATAAAAATAAAGTAATTTTAATTATTTAGATATAAGTAATCAGAAATTAACGCATTGATGCAAGAATTTAACTGACAAAAAAATTAAAAAGCGCTGTGTAATAACTTTAGATTTTTTACGATTTATATTAATATTAACCTGTCAAAAATCAAATTAATATGTTATGTGCTGTTGTATGCACTTAATACGTACAATATTATTGCAATGAAAACATTTTATATTACTTTAAATAAATATATAATAATAATACTATTCTGTACAATTATACATATAATACATGTTTTTCTTAAAATTCCTATTAACTGAACAATTAATGTGTATCGTCTTGTGTTTTATATTTATCACATGATAATTACAAAAATTTTTAAAAATTTGAATACCTAAAAGATTATAACTTAACGACATTTCCCATTATGTAAAAAAAATGCAAATTAAAAAAAATTATTTAAATTAATTTTGAAATATTTATCTTCAGAAGAAATGCAGAAAATGTTTACACTCTTAGTTCTAGTTTCTTAATAATAATTGTTAGAATCCATGAGGGGTTACATAGAACCCATAATTAAACATTGGATTTACGAAGATAATTTTTCAATTTGAGGTACTTAAAAATTTTTTATTCAAAAGCAAAGCAAATGAGAAAATAAGAAAAAGAGACTAATTTCACAGAGATAAATAAATATCAAGTTATTAATACACGAACAATTGCTTTCTCTAATATTACAGATAAGAAGTACCTTCGCATTGTGTAGCACAGCTCTGACTAAGCAGAACAATTGTCTCTGCCCAGTGCTGAGATTACTACCACCTTCATCCAAGACTGCATCCAAACCATCCAATCGATGAAACAAAGAATGCACTTTACATTTCTCAAAGGTTTTGTATATATGTGCATATAGGTATACTGATCCAACGGATCCACATTCTCTCGATTAGTACCCAAGATAAGAAACGGATTCTGAGGTATAATTGCTAAATGGGATCTGGAATGTTTTTCTTTTCTTTACAACTGTTAACATACAATAATTATTTTTTGCAAGTTTATGAATACCTTAATGTGTTCAGTTGTAACGTTTGAATATTCACGTTGTCGATTAATATACTCCCAGAACTGATCTCTGTCAGTCTAAACAACGAAGATAGGAACAAACTTTTTCCAGCACCGGTGCGACCAACGACGCCTATTTTTTCCGCTGGTCGAGTAACGAATGTTATCTCTTTCAACGATGGCACTAAATGGTTCCTGCAAATATAATTACAAAAATTTCTTTTACCAAATGTTACAATCGTGCATTATCTTTATCAAAAAATTTGAAAATATTACCTGTACATCAAAACAACTTCTTTAAATTCCACAACACTTTGACTAGGCCACGCGTAAGGTTGATTAGTGTCCATTGTATTTTCAGTCGGCACTTGATCTAAATACTGTTTAACTCGTTCCACCGTAATCTCTCTATCTGTCTCAGTAACACCAGCGCGATGACGCGACACGCGATATGCGACGAATCGCGAGAATAGGATTTTCTACCTATTCATATAAACGCGATGCGCGATTACGAAACCTAACATCATTTATTGCATATTTACCATTTATTGCAATTCTATAATTTAATGACAATATCACTCTCGGATCAATGTCGTTGCACGTTTATTTATGACCACAGAGATCCTCTTTGTTTATAACGACATCGCATCTATAGATAGGATCGCAGTAAATCGCTCGTCGCGCGCTACAAATCTTCAAACTTGGTCAACTTTTTTGCGATGTCGCACTCTATAGTGCGACGGATATAACGTGCGAAAAAGCTGTACGCTCATTGGATATCGCGCATCGCGTGTCGCGTCATCGCGTTGGTGTGCAGGAGCCATAAAGGTGCCTTTACATGGTAGCATCAAGCGTCAAGCATCTACGTTTGCGCAGATGTCACATAAGAAAGAAAATAGCTTCTTGTGGCTAATAATATTAATAAATATAATAAATATAATGATTATAATTAATATTATATTAATTTTCAGTACTAATATGTGCTAATATTCATTTGATCTCGACTTATTCATTGTATGATCTCGTATGATTCATCTTATTATTAGCAGCAAGAAGCTGAAATCTATTTTATTTAACATTTGCGCAATGAGTTTTTGCGCCGACACGTTTGATGCTATCATATAAAAGCATCTTTATATCCAAATAATCCAATAGGATCGCATTGGAGCGAGAAGTATGTTGGGGGGGAGCCTGCTATGCGAACAAACTTATAATTTGGCGGGACCGGCACCTTCCATATTTATTAGCAATATTGCATAAGAAATTGCGTAATATATATAAGATTTCGGTTTACATTTAATGAAAATCTTTTCGTTTCGTTTGTACGCGATTGCATCACATTAAGTGAAAAATGTCACGATATATATTATTTTTTTGTAATTATCATAAATATCATGTAAATATAAAACACAAGAGAAGACGCGTAAAATGTCCAGTTAGGAATCGTAAAAAAACATGTATTATACGTACAATTGCACAGAATAGTAAGTATCACCATTCTATATTTATTTAAAATAATATAAAATGTTTTCATTGCAATAATATTGTTAATATTGAGCACAACAGCACGTAACCTTTTTATTCGATTTTTAACAGGTTAATATTAACTTAAGTCGTAAAAATCTAAAGTTTTTACTTAGCACTGCTTTTTAATTTTCTTTTCAGTTAAATTCTTGCATCAACGCGTTAATTTCTGGTTATTTATATATAAATAATTGAAATTACTATATTTATTGTTACAGAAAATAAAAATGATCTTCTTGCAATTGCTAAAAGTTTAAATACAAATAATCCACGTATTGCTCTGAAAAACATAAAATTAATTGTCAATAATAATAATAGTAAGTATTACAGTATTATAATTCTAAAACTACATGCAATATATTGCATTTCTATTTTTTACAGTAATTATACTTTTTTTGTAGAAACTACAGAAATACCACAAGATGCTTGCATTATCAATATGAACTATACTAAAAAGAATACTAATACTAACAATTTATATAATGCTATTGATTTTGACAATAATGTAGTATCATTTCTTTATAATGGACAAGGCCACAATGCAAATGATCAAAGTAACATCAATTATCTTATAAAACACGTTGATTCTAATAACGGATTTAAAACGAAAATTATTGGTAATACTGATAATTTTACAAATAATAATGCCGATAATAATGGAAATGATAGCATTGTAGATAATATTAATGACAATAATTCTGCGAATAGTACTGATTTTGATAACAACGGGACATTTTCTAATGAACATGATCACACTGCAATAAATGATGAAAATTGTGTAACTAATAATTCTAACAAAATTGTTGGTTGTGATAATGCTATGATAATTTCTAGTGAGTCTAATAATGAGCAGAATAGAGTAAAGGCTACTAAACTTAACATTACATTTTCCTGTAATGACAGAAATCATAATGTAGTAGATAGCACTATTAATGCTAACAGTTCTGCAAATGATACTGATTTTGATAATGTGATACTTTCTTATGAGAACAATAATGGTTGCAAAACAGTACATAGTGATATCAATAATTCTACGAATGATAATGATCCTAATATTGATACATCATGTTCTAATGAACATGATCACAATGCAATAAATGATGAAGGTTGCATCACTAATAATTCTAACAAAATTGTTGGTTGTGATAATGCTATGATAATTTCTAGTGAGTCTAATAATGAGCAGAATAGAGTAAAGGCTACTAAACTTAACATTACATTTTCCTGTAATGACAGAAATCATAATGTAGTAGATAGCACTATTAATGCTAACAGTTCAGCAAATGATACTGATTTTGATAATGTGATACTTTCTTATGAGAACAATAATGGTTGCAAAACAGTACATAGTGATATCAATAATTCTACAAATGATAATGATCCTAATATTGATACATTATGTTCTAATGAACATGATCACAATGCAATAAATGATGAAGGTTGCGTCACTAATAATTCTAACAAAATTGTTGGTTGTGATAATGCTATGATAATTTCTAATGAGTCTAATAATGAGCAGAATAGAGTAAAGGCTACTAAACTTAACATTACATTTTCCTGTAATGATAGAAATCATAATGTAGTAGATAGTACTATTAATGCTAACAATTCTGCAAATGATATTGATTTTAATAATGTGATATCTTTTTGTGATAATAGTAATGGTTGTAAAACGGTAGATAGTAATATCAGTATCAATAATTCTACGAATGATAATGATTCTAATATTGATATATCACTTTTGTGCAATAATAATAACATTAATGCTAATAATTCTAAGAATAACTGTGAGTTTGATAATAATGTGATATTTTCTTGTGATGATGACAATAACTGTCATGTAAATACTGATATTGATATTAATTTTATGAACAGTAATAATTATCATAATAATAATCTGACATTTTCCAGTGATAATGACAATTTCAATGTGTCTGAAACGGGTATTGTTCTCAAAGATGTCATGATATTTCCTTTTAACGATGATTATAATTCTAGTATCTTAAATGATCTCACTAACGCCAAAGCTTCTATAAATTATAATAATAGTGATAACAATATGATTTCCTGTGATGATGAAAATATTAACGACAACATTGCTTGTGCAAACACATTAAGTAATGATAGTTATAATAATATGATTTCCCGTGATGATATTAATGACAATATTGCTTCTGCAAACACATCAAGTACTTCGGAATATCTACCTTCAGCATCGGAAATTACAATTGAAAAAGAAATTACGGAACATGAAAGCTTCCGCAATAATGTTTCTGCAACTAATGATAAAAATTCTTCAGAATCACTGATAAATCTTTCTTCTATCAATACATTTGGTTGTAGAGAAGACAATTTATATGTTCCATTTTCTCAACCTAAGGGACATCAAAAAAAAAATTTTTGCTACTATTGCAAAAAGTTTCAGAGTAAAATTGCACGTCATTTAGAAAACGTGCATAAATTGGAACCTGAAGTAAAGAAATTTGTATTATTACCAAAAGGTGATCATATTTTTCAATTCTGTATAATTATTTAAGTTTATAGTATATTTTTTTATAAATATTGATTATTTGTTAAATATAATATATTAATATGTTATAATTTTTATTAATATATTTACATTATATATACATTATTTACATTATATATACATTATTTACATTATATATACATTACTTAATATTCTCATTGCAGGTAATTTAGAAAGAAAACAAATTATAGAGTCTATTAGAAAAAAAAGGAATTTCATACATAATACGGATCCTTTCTTAAATACGGGAGAATTAATTGTTTGTCGAAGGCCTGCCAAAAATAGTTGCAAAACAGTACAAGATTTTATAAGTTGCGCAAAGTGTAAAGGATGGTTCACTAAAAATAATATCAGGCATCATTTTAAAGAATGTGTAGGAAAATCGAAAGGCAGAAATGTACAAGTTTTAGGACGTGCTTTGATGGGCAGAATTCATGAATGTGCAATTGAGACAGTAAGAAAATTTTTATTCCCAGTTTTGAGGAAAGATGATGTTACACAAAGTATTAAATATGATAAATTTATTTATAAATATTATGTATAAATATTATTTGTTTACAAATATTATAATTAAATTACACACAATATGGTATATGATGCAAAATAATAATCCATATATAACTTTTGTATATAGGTTGCTGATAAATACGTAATATAAATATTTAATATAAATATTTTTTTAATATAATATTAATGTGTTATAATTTTTATTAATATATTTACATTATATATACATTATTTACATTACATATACATTATTTACATTATATATACATTATTTACATTATATATACATTATTTAATATTCTCATTGCAGGTAATTTAGAAAGAAAACAAATTATAGAGTCTATTAGAAAGAAAGGGAATTTCATACACAATACGGATCCTTCCTTAAATACGGGAGAATTAATTGTTTGTCGAAGGCCTGCCAAAAATAGTTGCAAAACAGTACAAGATTTTATAAGTTGCGCAAAGTGTAAAGGATGGTTCACTAAAAATAATATCAGGCATCATTTTAAAGAATGTGTAGGAGAATCCAAAGGCAGAAATGTACAAGTTTTAGGACGTGCTGTGATGGGCAGAATTCATGAATGTGCAAGTGAGACAGTAAGAAAAGTTTTATTCCCAGTTTTGAGGGAAGATGATGTTACACAAAGTATTAAATATGATAAATTAATAATAACATTTGCGAACAAATTATGTATCAAGTACAATCATCAACACCAACAAGATATGATACGTGCTAAACTTCGATTATTAGGAAGGTTTCTTATCGCAATGAAAGAATATAACTCTAACATAACAGAGTTTTTCTGATATATATAATCCTTCCATATATGATGATTGTCTGAAAGCAGTAAATAAAGTAGCTCATTTTGATGATATTAATAAAAAATATGGTGCACCATCAGTTGCGTCAAATATTGGGACATATTTAAAACAAATTGGTAATTTGTTAATAACTGAATGCATAAAAGCTAATGATATAGAAAAGCAAAATGCTACAGAAAACTTTTTAAAATTATTACAAGAAGATTATGGTATATCTATAAACAAAACAGTAGAAGAAAATATGACACAAAATAAAAGACAGAAAAAAGTTATGCTTCCATCTATGGAAGATATAAAAAAATTACACTCATATCTAAATAACGAAAGAAAATCATTGTATGCAAAACTTCAGAAGAAATTTAAATACGAAACATTGCTAGAACTTGCAAAAGTTACACTTACATCAATGCAAGTTTTTAATAGAAGAAGAGCAGGAGAAATAGAACGGGTTACTATTGACGATTTTATTACTCGCGAAGGTATAACGAAAGAAACTCATTTAGATTTATACAAATCATTAGGCACAAAATTACAGCAGGTAAAAATTATTATTACTATTATTTATTTATAAATATTATGTATAAATATTATTTATTTACAAGTATTATAATTAAATTACGCACAATATGGTATATGATGCAAAATAATAATCTACATATAACTTTTGTATATAGGTTGCTGATAAATACGTAAGATTCTTAATTCGTGGAAAATTGGGACGTACAGTGCCTGTGATTTTAGACATGGAATTAGTACAATGTGTTGAACTAATTTTGAACCAGCGAAAGGATGCAAATGTTCCTGAAAAAAATCCGTATGTGTTTGGCATACCTAGTAGTACCAAACGCCATTTCAAATATTTAAGAGCGTGTATCCTTATGCGATATTTTTCTAAAAAATGTGATGCACAAATACCACATTCTTTAAGAGGTACTGAATTACGTAAACATATTGCTACAACATGCATTACGTTAAATTTATCTGACAATGAAGTGGATGATTTGGCGAACTTTATGGGACATCACGAGAAAATTCATAAACGCCATTATCGACAGTCAATAGCAGCTGTAGAGATAGTTCGTATGACGAAATTTCTTGAAGCAGCATTAGGTGAAAATGAGCAACAGCAATCTAATAATAGTGATTCAGGTATATACACTATTTATCTTATTATATATATGCCACAAGTACTTTTTATATATTAATTTTTGTATAAAATATAATATATTAATTATTGTATTCCTTTTTTAAACTTTTCTGCATTCTTAATATATCTATTTAATTAGAAGAAAAAATCAGACAAAAGTCCGTATAAACCAAAACTTATGAAATTAAGGCTAATGTGTGCCACGATCATGGATGTCTGTGTAGAAATAAAAGTAGTAATAATGAATGCAACTGTTCACGAACGCGATGCGAGAGAAAGGATCGCGCGGCACCAAAGGATGAGTCACTTTTATATTTGAAAAAAAGACTTTAATATTATCCACAATTAAAAAAACAACACTTTAACAAACTTTTCACAATAGTAATTATTTACAGAAAAATCGGAATCAAATCAGAGTGCGGAGTAAGCGGCGGTCGTCAACGTGGTTTTGCGGTTTATCTAATAAGCGGTTTGTGATATGTGTTTCACGGCGGAAAGGCGATAAGATGAAAAGTTTCGTCGACGCCCCTTTTATCAATGCGGTGCTAGGGCCCGTCACGTCATCACGCACCAATTGATTTCGATCACTTCAAAAGTGGTGATGTGACGCAAGGGCGCCGAACGTTATTGGCTGCCCGGTTCTCGCGCGGAGTAGGCACGGGCCTGACATGCGCGAGCGGATCGATTATTTTATTGATTGGCCTTCCAGAGCCACGTGATCGCTTTGCGCATGTGTTTTGCGACATCGGCAGTTATATCTCCGTGCGGTACCCGTTGCGGGATTGTTATTTATTATGACATTTTAATTGCCCTAATGATTTATGTACGTAGATATTTTGATCTGGGTGAATTTTTTTTCTATTGTTTATTTTACCGCGACGCATGATAATAACAACTGAAATAGATTAGAATGGATAGGCTTACTTACTTGAAATTGCATGAAATAACTCGGATTTATTTGCAATCTCAAACATCCCGCCCGCCTTGTTACGTTGTGACGAAACAATTCGTTGATGATTGCTGGCCGCGGGCCGCGCTTTATTGGTCGGTGATTGTGGCGGTGCGGCTGCGCGTCACGACGCACGTGGTGATCGCGTGTCGCGCTAGACTCGATCAGCTGTGAAATATCCGCCACGTGTTTGGTGAATACCGCGAGTGAGAGTGGTCGCGTAAGACAATGATGCATTATGATGGCATAATTAATGCTCCGTTAGGTGTACAAATGGCGTGTAGTGTTTGAATCGTGTGTGAATTGTGTATTGTGTAAAGTGTGAAAGATGTGACCGGAAGTGTGTATAATTGTGTGTATCGTGTGTGGTGTGCGTCGCGTATCTTTCACGCATCGGTAATCGTCGTGTCTGCTTCAACACCGGGAAGCAGGACGATCTTGACGAGCGGACGCATGAGCTCGGAAGACGCGGTCTTGATGGTGACCACGCGCACCACGCCGTCGTCTCCGTGATGCAGCTTCGTGATCCGGGCAAGCGGCCATCGACTTGGAGGAGAGATCTCGGAGCGCACCAGGCAGAGAGCTCCGATGTGGGGTGCCGTCTCATTCTTCAGCCACTTTGAACGAGAGGTGAGTCCGTGGATGTACTCCTTCGACCACCTCCCCCAGAAGTGATCTCTCATTTGTTGTAGATGTTGCCATCGTGATCTCGAGGAACCAGGTTCGTCTTCCTGCAGCGGCTCAGGGATGGCGAGAAGAGGTGCCCCGATCAGGAAGTGTCCGGGAGTGAGCGCTGAAACATCGTCTGGATCGTCGGAGAGTGCCTGCAACGGTCGAGAATTGAGACATGCTTCAATTTGAGTGAGGAGTGTATTTAATTCCTCGAAGGTGAGGGTGGTTTCGCCTATCACCCTCCGCAGGTGATACTTGGCAGATTTTACAGCGGCCTCCCATAATCCACCGAAGTGCGGGGCCGCCGGCGGATTGAAGTGCCAGCGGATACCCTCCTTGGCAGCTGCGCGTGCGACGCCTCGACCCTCCGGAGATGCCGCAATGAAGAGCTCTCGTAGGGTGCGGTCAGCTCCAACGAAGGTCGTGCCGCAGTCGCTGAAGATGTCGGTGCAGAGACCCCGTCGGGAGACAAATCGGCGAAGAGCGGCGATGAAGGCTTCCGACGAGTAATCTGAGACGAGCTCTAGATGGATGGCCTTCGACCAGAAGCAGATGAAGACCGCAATATAGCCCTTGTAGGCCCGGTGACCGCGGCCCTTGCTGGTCCGGATGAGGATTGGCCCCGCGTAGTCCAGTCCAGTGCGGAGGAATGGCCGTGTTGGAGTGACCCGGCTGTGGGGCAGATTGCCCATAGGTGGTTGTGGTGTTGTCGCTCGCCACCTTGTGCAGGTGACACAGCGATGTAATCGCTGCTTCACCGCTGAACGTCCTCGAAGCACCCAGAACCGCTGTCGAAGCAATCCCAGAGTCAGTTGCACTCCTCCGTGCAAGGTCCGGCGATGACAAGAATCGATCAGCAGTCGAGTCAGCCATGAGGTTGCTGGGACGATCATTGGGTGTCTCTCGTCCTGTGGCAAGAGTGAATTCTTCAGACGTCCTCCCACTCTTAACACGCCTTGTGCATCAATGTATGGAGTCAATTTGGCCAACGGACTGCGTGTTGCAACAGTGCGACCTGCGGAGATGGCGGTGACCTCGTCAGGGAAGTGAAGTGCTTGTACTCCTCGTAACCAGTGCGACAGAGCTACTTCCAACTCGTCCGAGGTCAGTGGCCGTCCAGGTGTGTTAGTTGGTTCTGCCGTGCGAAGCCAGCGACGACACCATGCTGTGACTCGTAACAAGCGGTGCAACGACGAGAAGCGAAGAAGGAGCTCAGGTTCCATGACGACCAGGCTCTTGGTCAGTAGGCTAACGGCTCGTCTCTCAGAAAGGTCGTCCTCCTGGGTGTTCACCTCGGCGATTGGCCATGCAGTCTCTTCCTCCAGCAACCAGGTAGGTCCCGTCCACCATAATGTGTGATTTGTAAGTTCCGACGGAGTAACGCCCCTTGATGCACAATCCGCAGGGTTGTCTTGACCCGCCACGTGTCTCCAGAGTGCATTTGGCAACAGGGTTTGGATGTGGGACACCCGATTGGCAACGAAGGTCTTCCACCGCAAGGCGTGTCCTTGGATCCACTGAAGCGTGACCTTCGAGTCAGACCACAGATGAGTTGGTGTGTCTGTCAAGTCGAGCGTGGTTTGAACATGCTGTGTCAACGTGGTGAGTAAGGCGGCGGCGCAAAGCTCGAGTCTTGGCAAGGTCACTTGCTTGACAGGTGCCACCTTGCTCTTGGCCATTAGCAGCTTCACTGACGTTCCCTCTTTTTCAGCGATGCGGAGGTATACGGCTGCGGCGTACCCTCGTTCGGATGCATCGGCGAAACCATGGAGTTGCAGCGATGAGTCTCCACGTCCAGTGCCTAGCCAGCGAGGTATTCTCAGGCGGTCGAGGAGATGGAGGTCACCCAACAGTTGCTGCCAACGATGAGCGTCGGCTGTCGGCAGTGGGGCATCCCAATCCAATCCCTGAAGCCACGTAGTCTGGATGAGGATCTTTGCGCGGATGACGACTGGAGCGAGCCAACCCATTGGATCGAAGAGACGTGCGGTTTCAGAGAGGACATGTCTCTTCGTGTATTCCTTTATAGACGGTGGACGCAGCACGAAGGAGAACTGATCGTCTTGAGGATGCCATCGAAGTCCTAGCGTTGAGTGGCTCTCCCCATTCCATGAGTGCTGCGATTGTTGCATGCGATGATCCTGCGGGACGCCTGTCAGTATCTCCTCATTGTTGGCTGCCCACTTTTTCAACGGAAATCCACCCGCCTTACAGAGGTTGCGTAGTTCCGTCTGGAGGACGATTGCTCCCTCGAGGGTGGTTGCTCCGGTGACGACGTCATCGACGTAGCAATCCCGTCGCAAGGCCACAGCGCCTCGAGGAAAATGCTCCTCTTCATCCTCAGCTAGTTGGTGAAGAGTCCGTATGGCGAGGAATGGAGCGCAACCGAGACCGTAAGTGACCGTTCTCAACTGGTATTCCTGCACTTCATCGTCCGGAGAATGCCGCCACAGGATCGTCTGGAAGCGACAATCGTCTGGATGCACGAGAATCTGCCGGTACATCTTTTCTATGTCGGCGACGAGGACGTAGCGGTGTTGACGCCATCGGAGCAGCACGTCGGCGAGTGTCGGAAGCAGGTTTGCACCAGTGAGGAGATGCGTGTTCAGCGCTTCCCCTGCTCGCGTTTGCTGCGATCCGTTGAAGACGACCCTCAACTTGGTGGTGGTGCTGGATTCCTTGAAGACCCCATGATGTGGTAAGTAACACTTGTCTTGACGATCAATTACCGCAGTGTTTAGCATCGTCATGTGTCGCAGGTCTTCGTATTCCCGCATGAAGCTGCGGTAGAGGTCACCGAAGCGAGGATCCTGGACGCAGCGTCGCTCCATGGCTGTCAGGAGACGTTCCGCTGGTCTGCGAGTCTCCTCCAGTGCTGTTGGCGGTGAGGAAAATGGCAACCTCACCACATATCTCCCAGCGGCAGTGCGGGTGTGACTGCGCACAAAGAGCTCCTCACATCTTTGTTCGTCGGGAGTGAGGGATGCGACAGCGGTGGGCTCCTGTTCCTGTTCCCAGAATCGACGCACCAGATCAGCGAGGTCATAATCAGCGGTGCAGCGGAACGTGCGGCGGTGATCCTCGGTTGCTGTTGCATCTGACCCCCCGGAGAGAATCCAACCAAGCATGGTCTTCTGGGCGATCGGCATCTCTGGACCGCCCTTGCGTACGCCCTCCTCGATAATAAACGAGCAGACCTCCGCTCCCAGGAGTAACTCCGCGGGGTCGTCGTCCTGGAAGGTTGGGTCGGCCAGCTGGAGGCCTTGAATGTGAGGCCAACGTTGGTTGGTCCTTGATGCGGGACCTTGCGTCAGCAGGAGGCGCGGCAGAACGTATGCCACCACGGAGAGCTTGGCGTTGGTCACGTCTGAAGATATATTCAGCGTGACCTTGCCGCGGGTTGGCCCTGGACGGGCTCCTCCAACCCCGAAGATGGACAGTCCTGTGTGAACTCGAGGTAGTCGTAATCGTTGAGCCACCGTTTCGGAGATGATGGACAGCTCAGAACCCTGATCGAGTAGAGCTCGCACTGCGTGAGGAGATCCATACCTGTCAGCTATGTTGACGCGTGCCGTTGCTAGGAGGATGGCCTTTCGATCCTCGCTCTGATGGGTAGTGGCTAGTGTCGTGGCAAGTGAGGAAGCTGATGCGGCGGCAGACCTGTTGACCTCGGAGGCCGGAGACGCGGTGTGTGCCTCGTGCAACATTGTGTGGTGACGTGCGTTGCAAGTGAAGCAGTTTTTCTTCGATTGACATCGTGAGAGAAAGTGGTTCCCCAGGCAATTGTAACATAGCTTGTTCGTCTCCACGAATGTCTTTCGTTCCGCAGAGGACTTGGCCTTGAACTCACGGCAGGCCATGAGCGTGTGTTTCTCCCGGCACAGTGCACATTGTGGAGATGCCGGTCCGTGCTTGGTGACGTGAGATTTGGCCGCTCGTGCTTCGCCTGAGTGTTTGTTGATCGCTTTCGGTCGTACAGCGTTGAGTGTCAGGATCCGTCGGCTAATGAAATCGAGAAGTGTTTCGAGCGATGGTGGTTCGGCGGATCCTGATGTGGATGACTCCCATTCGAGGCGAGTGGTTGCGTCGAAGAGCTCCGTGACGAGGTAATTGAAGAGGTCCATCCCGTGCGTGTCGATCGGACGACCGATGCTCTCCTGCGCGTTGACGACGGTGGTGGCGGCGTTATGGATGCGACTCAACTCATCGGCGGTATCTCCCTTCATCTTTGACACGTTGACGAATGTGGCAAAGTTGGAACGGATAAGTTCTCTCTTGTTCTCATAATGTTTGCTCAAGATTGCCCAAGCGCGATCGTAATTGTCGCCGGTGACAGGTAATGATCGTATTAATTTTTTAGCTTGTCCGGTCACGCTCGAACGAAGATGGTGAAGACGCTCGATGTTTGAGATCGACGTGTTGTCTCCGATGACGGAGAGGAAAAGGTCTCGGAAGGATGGCCAATCTGCGTAGTTGCCAGAGAACAGCGGCACCTTGATACGCGGCAACGAGGACCTTGAAGCGCCCTCGGTATTCCGGCGAACGGGCGACGGAGGAGACTCCTGGAATTGCTCGGCGTAGCCATCCAGCAAGCTCCGTTGTGCCACATAGAGGTTTTCGGTATCCTCATGCAATCCTGATTTGACATAATCGCTTTCATTGAATTTATCTTTCAGACCTGAGCGGATGAGATCATGCTGCGTCTCAAATTTCGACCACAACTGGTCAATGATCCTGGTGCGAGTGGTGACGGCGCTGGCGGTGATGTTGGCGTTCCCCAGCTTTCTGAGATACTCTACTGAGCGTGCGATGCGAACTTGGACTTCACGCTGACAGTCAATCAGCGTGGGCAGATCCATCTTCGATAGTTTGCTGGATGCTGGCGGACACTCACTTCACGCACCGATGGAACTCACGTTCGCGAACTTGCGGGTGCCGGCTCAACGAGAGATCCGGCTCGAAGGACCAAAAATATATGTTCACGAACGCGATGCGAGAGAAAGGATCGCGCGGCACCAAAGGATGAGTCACTTTTATATTTGAAAAAAAGACTTTAATATTATCCACAATTAAAAAAACAACACTTTAACAAACTTTTCACAATAGTAATTATTTACAGAAAAATCGGAATCAAATCAGAGTGCGAAGTAAGCGGCGGTCGTCAACGTGGTTTTGCGGTTTATCTAATAAGCGGTTTGTGATATGTGTTTCACGGCGGAAAGGCGATAAGATGAAAAGTTTCGTCGACGCCCCTTTTATCAACGCGGTGCTAGGGCCCGTCACGTCATCACGCACCAATTGATTTCGATCACTTCAAAAGTGGTGATGTGACGCAAGGGCGCCGAACGTTATTGGCTGCCCGGTTCTCGCGCGGAGTAGGCACGGGCCTGACATGCGCGAGCGGATCGATTATTTTATTGATTGGCCTTCCAGAGCCACGTGATCGCTTTGCGCATGTGTTTTGCGACATCGGCAGTTATATCTCCGTGCGGTACCCGTTGCGGGATTGTTATTTATTATGACATTTTAATTGCCCTAATGATTTATGTACGTAGATATTTTGATCTGGGTGAATTTTTTTTCTATTGTTTATTTTACCGCGACGCATGATAATAACAACTGAAATAGATTAGAATGGATAGGCTTACTTACTTGAAATTGCATGAAATAACTCGGATTTATTTGCAATCTCAAACAGCAACAATGAAACGTTACGTTTGGAACCTATTAAATCAAAGTATGAATATGATATATTCATTGAAATGGATTCAAATTGAGAATACGTTTCATTATTGTGTTCATTCTCCTTTACTCAATTTTTATGCATCGACGTCCGCGGTTGTAGCATATATTAACCCTTAGTTTCAAGAATTGGTTTACACATATATATACATATATAATAATTATCATAATATTGTATTATTATTAACAGAAGAGGAAGAGATGCAAGAAACAAACAAAGATACTTCGAGTGCAGAATCGGAAAACGATGCCGAAACATGTATGATAAGTTCACGTAAGCCTTCTTTATTACGAACAGAAAGGAAATTACCGAAATTTCTTAGCGTAACAGATGGACAACAAAAATCTGTAAAAAAGAAAATCGTGCATCAAAACCATACAATAGTAAATAATGACAATGATTCTGACGAAACTTATTCCCCAAAGATAAAGAAACGTCGCAGTAGTAAGTTTATTTTCTCATTTTTACATATTGTATTCAGTTTTTATAAATTTATCAAGTCAGAGTGGATTTTCTTTTAAATATTATTTAGTATTATATTTTCATGTGACTATGTCAAAGTATATTAGTATATTAAGCTTTTATTTAAAATGCATTTTTTGATAGAATTTTAATGTACATAATAACAATATTTAATTAAAAAATAATAATGATAAATGATAAAGGTTCCACACACATTAGCTTAATTTAATTATATATTTATTTATATTATTTGTATTTTATATATTATTTTATATTATTTTATATTATTTTATTTTTGTATTCCTATTTCTTTTTATTCTTTTACTTATGACGTTATAATTTTGATATTTTTTTATTAATGAAAGTTTGTCAGTACTCTGAGAAAAATTTTAAAGTAATTTTATTCTATTAGTAATATAAATAAAAATACATTAAAATAAAATTTAAGTAAATTATTGCTTTTTATATAGAAATATTTATTCATAGATAATTAATTTATTTTGTAGCATCTCCATTTGGTATAACAAAACGAAGACGTTGGACGGAAGAAGAACGTAATACAATATTGAAAGAATTTCAAAAAGAAATTACCACTTCACAGCTGCCATCTAACAAAAAAATTTCCTGTGTAAAAGAAAAAAATAAGTGCTTATTTAATCGATCCGTTGCTCAAATTAAAACGTGGATCCATAACTATATATCTGGCAAAATTAAGCGTCATTAAATGAATAAATATTTTTTCAGAAAATATTTATTTAGTCAAATCGGAAATATTTTAATTTTTTATTCAAAAATAATACGTAGATTACTTGTATTTAAGAAATTGCAAAAAATAAGTAGAATACCTAATTTTTATTATTTCAACACATAAAACTTAAAGTTAAATTACGTTGTGAGAATTTTATAAAAAAAGAAGTTAGAGAAGTTGCACTGCGCAAAGTCATTTATTTTGATTTCTTCATATATATATATTATATGTAGAGTAGCAGTACTGTGTAGTTATTACAATTCTTTTATTGATAATATATATTCATGATTACAAGTGCAATATGTGAAATTAATTATATGACGCATTAAGCTAAAAGTTAAGTTACATTGCGAGAATTTTATAAAAAAGAAAGTTAGAGAAGTTGCACTGCGCAAAGTCATTTATTTTGATTTCTTCATATATTTATATTATATGTAGAGTAGCAGTACTGTGTAGTTATTACAATTCTTTTATTGATAATATATATTCATGATTACAAGTGCAATATGTGAAATTAATTATATGACACATTAAGCTAAAAGTTAAGTTACGTTGTGAGAATTTTATAAAAAAAGAAGTTAGAGAAGTTGCACTGCGCAAAGTCATTTATTTTGATTTCTTTATATATTTATATTATATGTAGAGTAGCAGTACTGTGTAAATATTACAATTCTTTTATTGATAATATATATTCATGATTACAAGTGCAATATGTGAAATTAATTATATGACACATTAAGCTAAAAGTTAAGTTACATTGCGAGAATTTTATAAAAAAGAAAGTTAGAGAAGTTGCACTGCGCAAAGTCATTTATTTTGATTTCTTCATATATTTATATTGTATGTAGAGTAGCAGTACTGTGTAGTTATTACAATTCTTTTATTGATAATATATATTCATAATTACAAGTGCAATATGTGAAATTAATTATATGACACATTAAGCTAAAAGTTAAGTTACATTGCGAGAATTTTATAAAAAAGAAAGTTAGAAAAGCTGCACTGCGCAAGCTATTTATTTTGATTTTTTCATATATTTATATTATATGTAGAGTAGCAGTACTGTGTAGTTATTACAATTTTTTTATTGATAATATATATTCATGATTACAAGTGGAATATGTGAAATTAATTATATGACACATTAAGCTAAAAGTTAAGTTACATTGCGAGAATTTTATAAAAAAGAAAGTTAGAGAAGTTGCACTGCGCAAAGTCATTTATTTTGATTTCTTCATATATTTATATTGTATGTACAGTAGCAGTACTGTGTAGTTATTACAATTCTTTTATTGATAATATATATTCATAATTACAAGTGCAATATGTGAAATTAATTATATGACACATTAAGCTAAAAGTTAAGTTACATTGCGAGAATTTTATAAAAAAGAAAGTTAGAAAAGCTGCACTGCGCAAGCTATTTATTTTGATTTTTTCACATATTTATATTATATGTAGAGTAGCAGTACTGTGTAGTTATTTATTACAATTTTTATTGATAATATGTATTCATGATTACAAGTGCAATTTGTGAAATTAATTATATAACACATTAAGCTAAAAGTTAAGTTACATTGCGAGAATTTTATAAAAAAGAAAGCAAAAGCTACACAAGTTTTTTATTTTGATTTCTTCATATATTTATATTATATGTATAGAAGCAATACTTGTAAAGTTATTTATTTTAATTCTTTTATTGATAATATGTATTCATGATTACAAGTGCAACATACTATTATACATATATGTATTAGGTTTGTGTTTTTATATATATAATATACATGTATATGCTCATATGTTCATTGTTCAATTATTATTTTACTAAATATATTTCAAATTGCTTTAAACAAATATAAAAGAATACTTTTTTGTGACTATACATAGAAATATATTTTTACAATTCCTATTATCTACATATTTAATGTTTTATCCTTCTACTTTTTACATAACATTTATATTCATCAAATTGTAAAAAAAAAATAAATCAGTAAAATTAATTTTGATACTAATTATTTAAATAATTGTCCTAAAACAGACAATTATATGCTTTTTCTGATTAACTTTTAAAACAATATTTTATACAATTGCAACTTCTGTAACATTATTATTTTCCATTGATCTAATAATATATATAAAACTGAGTCTGTTGCATTGAAATTTTCGTAATTTTTCAAGATTAATTTCTTGGAATATTACAAAAAGAGGGCCCTCCCGTTTCCTTAAGAGCTCCACAATATTTTTGTATCTCAAAATGTCTCAAATGTTTACTTATTCCTGTCTTTTTAATTAAAAAAGATATTAAGATTAATTCTATATAGCAATGACAAATAGTTTGTAAGTAAAATATAGTGAATTTATCAGTTTAATTAATTTATATAATTTTTTTATATATAAAGGGATTACATATATTATACTTGACAACTAGTAATATATCTTGTGAATACACATTTTATAAATAACACAAGCGCAGAGAAGTAAATTGCATTAGATGTATCGTTTTCATCTAATATCTCTTCTATCAGAAATCTTTATCTTAACTACGATTTTATCTTAAATATAATTATATTTTCTCTCTCTCTCTCTCTCTCTCTCTCTTTCTTTTTATCTTATTTTGAAACTTTATAATTAAGGTTGCTCCCAGAGACACTCATCCACCGATAACAATCAAAAATAAAAATTGAACAATTTGCTCAAATAAGAAATGTGCATCTTTTATATATATAGCATAAAGAATTTAACTTTATATATATTTGTTATCCTACGTGAAAAAGAATATTATTACACTTTATACAAAGTAACCTATTTTAATTTATAAATCAATATATCTTGCAAATCATTTTGAATTAAAAAATTGAACACATATAGCTGTATTCACCCATGTGTTTAATTTTTTAACTCAAAGTCATTTCCGAGCTATTTAATTTACAAATTAAAATGAGTCACCCTATGTAACATTATATTATGTATTATGTATGTTTTATGTATATTTTATTACAGAAAAAAATAACGGTCTTTAATATTGCAACTGATTTATTTGAGAATATATTAAATAAGAAATATATACACACTCACATGTGTCAACCGATTATATACGAAATATTAACGGTTTCATATTATTGATGCTAGAATATTGAGAAACCATTTGTACTGCTACTGCAGTAAATATGTCAGGAAAAACAGTGCTTTACCATGTCAAACCTAAATGCAGCATATTGTATTATATGTATGCAGTATATTATACATATCATAAGTAAATATACATTTCTGTAGTATTTTATTTCTTAAGGAATTTTTCTTCATGTAGTTGTTATATATTTGTTACATATCTCTATAATAGCCAATTGCGTAACTTGAGCTTATTGCGGAACTTGAGTCTATTTGGCTAGAGATTATAAAGTTAGTGAAAATGAAAGTTGTAAGATTGCCAAACATTAATTTCGATCATTTAATTGTCTTAGTATTATTCTTTTAGGACATTAACTATGATTTATCAAAAGACTTCAAAACTGCTACATTATCATACAATGGCAGTTTTGGGGACAATTCTACGAATGATAATGATCCCAATATTGATATATCACTTTTGTGCAATAATAATAACATTAATGCTAATAATTCTAAGAATAACTATGAGTTTGATAATAATGTGATACTTTCTTGTGATGATGATAATAACTGTCATGTAAATACTGATATTGATATTAATTTTATGAACAGTAATAATTCTCTCATAATAATAATCTGACATTTTCCTGTGATAATGACAATTTCAATGTGTCTGAAACGGGTATTCTTCTCAAAGATGTCATGATACTTCCTTTTAACGATGATAATAATTCTAATATCTTAAATGATCTCACTAACGCCAAAACTTCTATAAATTATAATGATAGTGATAATAATATGATTTCCTGTGATGATAAAAATATTAATGACATTGCTTGTGCAAACACATCAAGTAATGATAGTGATAATAATATAATTTCCTGTGATGATAAAAATATTAATGACAACATTGCTTGTGCAAACACATTAAGTAATGATAGTGATAATAATATGATTTCCCGTGATGATATTAATGACAATATTGCTTCTGCAAACACATCAAGTACTTTAGAATATCTACCTTCAGCATCGGAAATTACAATTGACAAAGAAACTACGGAACATGAAAGCTTCCGCAATAACGTATCTACAATTAATGATAAAAATTCTTCAGAATCACTGATAGATCTTTCTTCTATCAATACATTTGGTTGTAGAGAAGACAATTTATATGTTTCATTTTCTCAACCTAAGGGACATCAAAAAAAAATTTTTGCTACTATTGCAAAAAGTTTTAGAGTAAAATTGCACGTCATTTAGAAAACGTGCATAAATTGGAACCTGAAGTAAAGAAATTTGTATTATTACCAAAAGGTGATCATATTTTTCAATTCTGTATAATTATTTAAGTTTATAGTATATTTTTTTATAAATATTGATTATTTTTTAAATATAATATTAATATGTTATAATTTTTATTAATACATTTACATTATATACATACATTATTTAATATTCTCATTGCAGGTAATTTAGAAAGAAAACAAATTATAGAGTCTATTAGAAAGAAAGGGAATTTCATACACAATACGGATCCTTCCTTAAATACGGGAGAATTAATTGTTTGTCGAAGGCCTGCCAAAAATAGTTGCAAAAAATGTTTTCATTGCAATAATATTGTTAATATTGAGCACAACAGCACGTAACCTTTTTATTTGATTTTTAACAGGTTAATATTAACTTGAGTCGTAAAAATCTGAAGTTTTTACTCAGCACTGCTTTTTAATTTTCTTTTCAGTTAAATTCTTACATCAGCGCGTTAATTTCTGATTATTTATATCCAAATAATTGAAATTACTATATTTATTGTTACAGAAAATAAAAATGATTGTCTGGCAATTGCTAAAAATTATTAGAAAAGTTAAGCTAAAAGTAAGCTAAAAGTCTTTCCATCTATGGAAGACATAAAAAAATTACACTCATATCTAAATAACGAAAGAAAATTATTGTATGCAAAACTTCAGAAGAAATTTAAATACGAAACATGGCTAGAACTTGCAACAGTTATATCAATGCAAGTTTTTAATAGAAGAGCAGGAAAAATAGAACGGGTTACTATTGAAGATTTTAATACTCGCGAAGGTATAACGAAAAAGACCCATTTAAATTTATATAAATCAGTTAGGCACAAAATTACAGCAGCTAAAAATTATTATTACTATTATTTATTTATAAATTTTATTTGTGCGTGTAATTAAATTATATATATGGTATATACATGCAAAATAATTACCCACATATAACTTTTGTATAGTTGCTGATAAATACGTAAGATTCTTAATTCGTAGGAAATTGGGACGTACAGTGCCTGTGATTTTAGACATGGAATTAGTTCAATGTATTGAACTTATATTGAACTAGCGAAAGATGCAAATGTTTTTGAAAAAAATCCGTATCTGTTTGGCATACCTAGTAGTACCAAACGCCATTTCAAATATTTAAGAGCGTGTATCCTTATGCGATATTTTTCTAAAAAATGTGATGCACAAATACTACATTCTTTAAGAGGTACTGAATTACGTAAACATATTGCTACCACATGCATTACGTTAAATTTATCTGACAATGAAGTGGATGATTTGGCGAACTTTATGGTTATATCATATTCATACTTTGATTTAATAATTTCCAAACGTAACGTTTCATTGTTGCATTAGCCTTAATTTCATAAGTTTTGGTTTATAAGGACTTTCTTCTTCTAATTAAATAGATATATTAAAAATGCACAAAAGTTGAAAAAAGGCATACAATAATTAATATATTTTATACAAAAATTAATATATAAAAAGAACTTGTGGCATATATATAATAAGATAAATAGTGTATATACCTGAATTACTATTATTAGATTATGGGACATCACGAGAAAATTCATAAACGCCATTATCGGCAGTCAATAGCAACTATAGAGATAGTTCGTATGACAAAATTTCTTGAAGCAGCATTAGATGAAAATGAGCAACAGCAATCTAATAATAGTGATTCAGGTATATACACTATTTATCTTATTATATATATGCCACAAGTTCTTTTTATATATTAATTTTTGTATAAAATATATTAATTATTGTATGCCTTTTTTCAACTTTTCTGCATTTTTAATATATCTATTTAATTAGAAGAAAAAATCAGACAAAAGTCCTTATTAACCAAAATTTATGATATTAAGGCTAAAGCAACAATGAAACGTTACGTTTGGAACCTATTAAATCAAAGTATGAATATGATATATTCATTGAAATGGATTCAAATTGAGAATACGTTTCATTATTGTGTTCATTCTGCTTTACTCAATTTTTATGCATCGACGTCCGCGGTTGTAGCATATATTAGCCCTTAGTTTCAAGAATTGGTTACATATATATATACATATATAATAATTATCATAATATTGTGTTATTATTAACAGAAGAGGAAGAGATGCAAGAAACAAACAAAGATACTTCGAGTGCAGAATCGGAAAACGATGCCGAAACATGTATGATAAGTTCACTTAAGCCTTCTTTATTACGAACAGAAAGGAAATTACCGAAATTTCTTAGCGTAACAGATGAACAACAAAAATCTGTAAAAAAGAAAATCGTGCATCAAAACCATACTATAGTGAATAATGACAATGATTCTGACGAAACTTATTCCCCAAAGATAAAGAAACGTGGCAGTAGTAAGTTTATTTTCTCATTTTCACATATTGTATTCAGTTTTTATAAACTTATCAAGTCAGAGTGGATTTTCTTTTAAATATTATTTAGTATTATATTTTCATGTGACTATGTCAAAGTATATTAATATATTAAGCGTTTATTTATAATGCATTTTTTGATAGAATTTTAATGTACATAATAACAATATTTAATTAAAAAATAATAATGATAAATGATAAAGGTTCCACACACATTAGCTTAATTAAGTTATATATTTATTTATATTATTTGTATTTTTTATATTATTTTATATTATTTTATATTATTTTATATTATTTTATTTTTGCATTTCTATTTCTTTTTATTCTTATAATTATGACGTTATAATTTTAATATTTTCTTATTAATGAAAGTTTGTCAGTACTCTGAAGAGAATTTTAAAGTAATTTTATTCTACTAGTAATTTAAATAAAAATACATTTAAATAAAATTTAGGTAAATTATTGCTTTTTATATAGAAATATTTATTCTGATTCATAGATAATTAATTTATTTTGTAGCATCTCCATTTGGTATAACAAAACGAAGACGTTGGACGGAAGAAGAACGTAATACAATATTGAAAGAATTTCAAAAAGAAATTACCACTTCACAGCTGCCATCTAACAAAAAAATTTCCTGTATAAAAGAAAAAAATAAGTGCTTATTTAATCGATCCGTTGCTCAAATTAAAACGTGGATCCATAACTATATATCTGGCAAATTTAAGCGTCACTAAATGAATAAATATTTTTTCAGAAAATATTTATTTAGTCAAATCGGAAATATTTTAATTTTTTATTCAAAAATAATACGTAGATTACTTGTATTTAAGCAAATGCAAAAAATAAGTAGAATACCTAATTTTTATTATTTCAACACATAAAACTTAAAGTTAAGTTATGTATATGTAGAGTAGCAGTACTGTGTAGTTATATATTATAATTTTTATTGATAATATGTATTCATGATTACAAGTGCAATATGTGAAATTAATTATATAACACGTTAAGCTAAAAGTTAAGTTACATTGCGAGAATTTTATAAAAAAGAAAGCAAAAGCTACACAAGTTTTTTATTTTGATTTCTTCATATATTTATATTATATGTATAGAAGCAATACTTGTAAAGTTATTTATTTTAAATTTAACGTATAAGACGGGCAACAAGAGCCAAATCGCGGATGACAATGCGTTATCCTAACGAAACTAAATAATTTTTCGTTAGAATTAAATACCGGTGCACAAGGCACCAAATTTTTACTTGGACACGGCCAAGATTTTAAATATGAAATAATCTCATATTTTGAGATTTAATTTCAATACCCCTTTTAACCCCCCTACGGAAAATAAATAAATGAATGCAAGAGAAAAATATAGATCCGAAAATCGCTGAATCGGGAATCGAACCCGAGACCTTTCGCTTGCCGGGCGACTGCTCTTCCAGCTGAGCTATTCAGATCCTTTCGATTCTATACTTTTCTCTGTTATATATATTAATGTTGGTAAACAAACGCATTTTTTAAGCCAGCGTGTATCAAATATAAGAGTTTTTAACAAGGCTCTGTAATATAAATATAAATTTAACGTATAAGACGGGCAACAAGAGCCAAATCGCGGATGACAATGCGTTATCCTAACGAAACTAAATAATTTTTCGTTAGAATTAAATACCGGTGCACAAGGCACCAAATTTTTACTTGGACACGGCCAAGATTTTAAATATGAAATAATCTCATATTTTGAGATTTAATTTCAATACCCCTTTTAACCCCCCTACGTTAAATTTATATTTATATTACAGAGCCTTGTTAAAAACTCTTATATTTGATACACGCTGGCTTAAAAAATGCGTTTGTTTACCAACATTAATATATATAACAGAGAAAAGTATAGAATCGAAAGGACCTGAATAGCTCAGCTGGAAGAGCAGTCGCCCGGCAAGCGAAAGGTCTCGGGTTCGATTCCCGATTCAGCGATTTTCGGATCTATATTTTTCTCTTGCATTCATTTGTTTATTTTCCGTAGGGGGGTTAAAAGGGGTATTGAAATTAAATCTCAAAATATGAGATTATTTCATATTTAAAATCTTGGCCGTGTCCAAGTAAAAATTTGGTGCCTTGTGCACCGGTATTTAATTCTAACGAAAAATTATTTAGTTTCGTTAGGATAACGCATTGTCATCCGCGATTTGGCTCTTGTTGCCCGTCTTATACGTTAAATTTATATTTATATTACAGAGCCTTGTTAAAAACTCTTATATTTGATACACGCTGGCTTAAAAAATGCGTTTGTTTACCAACATTAATATATATAACAGAGAAAAGTATAGAATCGAAAGGATCTGAATAGCTCAGCTGGAAGAGCAGTCGCCCGGCAAGCGAAAGGTCTCGGGTTCGATTCCCGATTCAGCGATTTTCGGATCTATATTTTTCTCTTGCATTCATTTATTTATTTTCCGTAGGGGGGTTAAAAGGGGTATTGAAATTAAATCTCAAAATATGAGATTATTTCATATTTAAAATCTTGGCCGTGTCCAAGTAAAAATTTGGTGCCTTGTGCACCGGTATTTAATTCTAACGAAAAATTATTTAGTTTCGTTAGGATAACGCATTGTCATCCGCGATTTGGCTCTTGTTGCCCGTCTTATACGTTAAATTTATATTTATATTACAGAGCCTTGTTAAAAACTCTTATATTATTTATTTTAATTCTTTTATTGATAATATGTATTCATGATTACAAGTGCAACATACTATTATACATATATGTATTATGTTTGTGTTTTTATATATATAATATACATGTATATGCTCATACGTTCATTGTTCAATTATTATTTTACTAAATATATTTCAAATTGCTTTAAACAAATATATAAAAATACTTTTTTGAGACTATACATAGAAATATATTTTTACAATTCCTACTATCTACATATTTAATGTTTTATCCTTCTACTTTTTACATAACATTTATATTCATCAAATTGTAAAAAAAAATAAATCAGTAAAATTAATTTTGATACTAATTATTTAAATAATTGTCCTAAAACGGACAATTATGCTTTTTTTGATTAACTTTTAAAACAATATTTTATACAATTACAACTTCTGTAACATTATTATTTTGCATTGATCTAATAATATATATAAAACTGAGTCTGTTGCATTGAAATTTTCGTAATTTTTCAAGATTAATTTCTTGGAATATTACAAAAAGAGGGCCCTCCCGTTTCCTTAAGAGCTCCACAATATTTTTGTATCTCAAAATGTCTCAAATGTTTACTTATATTCCTGTCTTTTTAATTGAAAAAAATATTAAAATTAATTCTATATAGCAATGACAGATAGTTTGTAAGTAAAATATAGTGATTTTAAATAATTTATATAATTTTTTTATAAAAGGATTACATATATTATACTTGACAACTAGTAATATCTTGTGAATATACATTTCATAAATAACACAAGCGCAGAGAAGTAAATTGCATTAGATGTATCGTTTTCATCTAATATCTCTTCTATCAGAAATCTTTATCTTAACTACGATTTTATTTTAAATATCATAATTATATTTTCTCTCTCTCTCTCTCTCTCTCTTTCTTTCTTTTCAGGAGACGCGGTAGTGTCTCCGGCCATGTTCAAACCCTAAAAGACCTTAAAAAAGACACTACAAGTCTCTTATCCTGCACCATCAAAGTCCATCTTTTGGGGGTGTAGAACTACTAAAATATAAAAAATTTTAAATTGCACGTAATATAACCTGAAAGGCGGCATCGCCAAGAGTAATTTGAGCCAAGAAGAAATAAAATCGGTCAAGCCGTTCTGGAGATACAAGCGGTCAAAAAGTGACGTTTTTTATGAAAAATGAAGTAACGTCGTCTTCTTCTTCTCTGTCCGCGTCCGCTGACGTCATCAGGATTATATATATATATAATATGTCTTTCACCCTCTTTCACCCTGTTTCGTCTTCTTTCACCCTCTTTCATTCTCTCTCACCCTCTTTCGTCCTCTTTCACTCTCTTTCGTCCTCTCTAACCCTCTTTCATTCTTTCTCACCCTCTTTCACTCTCTTTTGTTCTCTTTCACCCTCTTTCGTCCTCTTTCACCTTCTTAATGATGAATTCCTAATTGCTTACACAAATTGCTTACATTGTATGTATGTATGTACCATCTCACATAATGCATATCTTAAAATATGATGTTAAAATAATGTAGATTAAAATATATTTTTATAATATTGCATATCGATGTTTCTTGTATGCTGCCTGTAAACAATTAAGAATATATATAAACAATGTTGTACTGTACTATTTTGAAAATTAAATCTCACATATGTCAGAGCATTGTGAAATAAGTGAAATATTTGCTAGAAAGAATTGATGGTGTTTCTCTGCAATAGCAATTCTGCAATAACTATCGTGTAACTACCATATGAATAAATGTTTGCAAGCATTATTTCTTGACTGTTTATGAAACTGTTCAGAGAAACCTGAATTATTATATCTTGATTGTTTGCATATTCGATGAATGATAATGGCTATTTAAAAGAAGAATTTCTTTATTTACTTTTGGAGTGTCATAATAATCGTTTTTTGAACATATGGTGTCGTCAAAATAGCTAGGGTATAAATGTACTATACTTAATTTTGTACTGTCGCTGTACTAACCGATCTACACTTAATTGCTTATACATATGTACCAGTGCATTTTACCACAAATCACAAGTAATGTATACATCAGAATGTCAATGTACTCTTATGTATACAATAAAATTTTTATTCTTTTTTGCTGTCGTCAAAATAGTAGACTGACATATATATATATATATATATATATATATATATATATAACTTGTATTTATCAGAATTGTTAATAGAAATTCTTTCTTGAAAATATATATTGTGATATTCACGATATATATACGCATCGATAACGAATTAATTTCATAATTTTGTTAACATGTCCTGAAAAGAACCATTACACAAATATAAATTTTTGTACTTTTATATTAAATAAAAAATTAATTGTAAAGCTTATAAATTTACTACATCGTTACTAGAGATCCTTTCTTGAAAATATATATTGTGATTCATGATATATATGCATCGATACAACATATTAATTTCGTAAATTTGTTAACATGTCCTGAAAAGAACCATTATACAAATTAATTTATGTATTTTTAAAGTATATTAAATAAGAAATAATATATAAAGCTTAAATTTATTAGAATCTTTATTAGAAATCATTCTTTGAAATATATATATTGTATTTTATATATATATACATTAGTACATATTAATTTCTATATTTTCTTAATATGTCCTGAAAAGAACCAGTATACAAATTAATTTATGTATTTTTAAAGTATATTAAATAGGAATTAATATATAAAGCTTATATTAACTAGAATCTTTATTAGAAATCATTCTTTGAAATATATATATTGTATTTTATATATATATTCATTAGTACATATTAATTTCTATATTTTCTTAATATGTCCTGAAATGTACCATTATACAAATAAATTTATATATATAAACAATATATATTAAAAGGTACATTTGAGGACAGTTCCTTTATATGTCCAAAGACAGTTTTCGGGACGCCCTGAAAACTGCCATTAGATACATAATTTTTTTCAGGACAGTCCTGAAAAGCAACAAAAGTCCTGGAAACTGCCATTGTGTCGCACACAATGTCCCGAAAACTACCTCTGCACATATATATATATATATATATATATATATATAACAATGTGTATATATATGTGTATATATATAACAATGTGTATATATAATTATTTTTTATAAAATTACAAGTTATATAAAATGGGACATCCTATTTAAATATCCTATATATATATATATATATATATATATATATATCCTATATATACATATATATATATATATATCCTATATATATATATATATATATATATATGTATATATAGGATATATATTTAAATAGAATGTCCCATTTTATATAACTTGTAATTTTATAAAAAATAATTATATATACACATTGTTACACATCATCTTATACGCATATATTTGCGTATAATGTCGATGATAAGAATATAAATATAAATGTGTTTTTTTTTACTTTATTTGAACACAATTTATTGTTCACTTTGACATACATAATATGTATATGTGTTTCTATATTTATATTTATATGATGAAAAGGTACAAGTGTCTGTACAATTTCTTTTAGACACTAAAAAACATGATATAAAATGTACTTCTAATTTAATTTTTTGTTGCTCTCTTATTTACACCTTTTAGTATAAAGCTTTTTCACCACGACAAGGTAGGTGTAAATCGAGAAAGAATTTTTGTTTCATTTTACAGGGAGAAGAGACAAGTGCTGATATTTATAGCAATATTGACATTTATGTATTATTTGCAAAATCGATATATATATAATTTCGATATATACAAAAACATGCACCTCTTTATGTATATATCGTTAGATATAAATACATAAAATTTGTGTTATATTTATTTGAGGCATCTTTTCCTAAAGATTCTTTTTTTAGAATTTTGGAAAAGGCGACAGTTTATTTTCTTCGATAATGTAAAGAAAATGTTGCCTCATATTATCAATACGATTCGAATATGTCATATTACAAGGATTTTCTCCTAAAGCTATAGTTGTAGCGAAAGCTGCAGCATAAATTCCACAACATGTGCCATCAGGTTGTTTTTGAACCTTTTCAAATATAATATCATTTGCACTTATTTGTGGATAACGACGATGAATGTAATTTTTTTCTTTAGGCACCAATTTATTGTATGTACAATCGGGTAGACTGTCATACACTCGAAGCTTGGTGCCGTCAAAAAATATACATCGCCAATGATTACTGCAATTTCCTCCAATAATTTGTAAGCTTTTGTCGCTACGACTTGCTTCAATTAAATGAGAATATTCTAAATATAACACACTTTGTGTTTCAAAAGGACATGTATTTTTTACGACGCGCAAGAATTTGTCCAATGAATCGTCGTTTATTAGACTATCCACAGGTAATACATTTTTCTCTATTTCACTATCAGATATAGGATGATTATCGAGAAAATTTTTTTGTCGTGCCATATCGTTTTCAGTTAGTTCTTTTTTATTTTGTGAGTAACTATTTACAATAGCGCAATCGTCATCTTGTTCCGCACTTATAACAGTAACAGGAGTGACAGTTGCTTTCATAGATAAACTATTATATTCGCAACATTGACTTTCTTTGATAATATTTTTGTTTTCTGTATTACATTGTCGACAACTATTTAATTTTTTTACCCCTTTTTGAGCTTCTATTATATAATCTGGATTTCTAATAGGCATATGTCTATTATGCCGACTATCCAAGATTTCTGGCAGCATGCAATTATAATAGAAATTTGTTAAAAAGGGTAGCATTTTATTACTCCAAAAATCATTATCCTTTATAACACGTATTATTTTTAAGCTTTTTGGCGTCCTCATAGTAAAAACACAATATTCTCGCCGCGTTATATTTAACTGGCCTTGAATTTGATAGAAATATTTATGATTTTTATTTATTTGTTCTGAATTTTTCTTATCAAAGATGTTCTTTAGTGGAGTCATCTTTATAGCTTCTTCAGCTGTTAAGTTCTTAGCTGAGTGCGGACATTTTATTTCTACCAGACCGTCTTCATCTATAAGTCCATCTGGAGAAGCACCCAAGTATGGATGTTCAATATCAATGAATAATCCACAAGGTTTAATCTCTTTTTTTTAGTATTTCGACTAATTCTTTTCTCGCAATTGGTTCTTTTTCGCGACCATATTTTATTGCCTCGGTTTCAATAGCAGAAGGATATAAAATATTTTTCACAGGCAATGCGCAAGACGTTTTCATTCTTTTACAACATACGGTTCCAAAATTAGATGCCGTTAACATTTTACGTCTCAATTGTAGCCATTGTTGTGATTCATTTTGTTTTGTAGTGTCGCGTTCAATTTTTTGCCAATTTTTTGCATTTTCGGACAATTTTTTAAAATGATTTTGTCGAAATTGCTCGATTACATCGGACGGTAGATCCGGTTTTTGCGAGTGTGGACCATAATAAGAGTCTGTTCCCGATTTTTGTTTGAATTTTTTTGATCTTCCTTCTATTTGTCGATACTCTTTATTTTTTTCTAATTTTTTTCTTCGGCGCTTCTCCAACTTCTCGACAATAGGCGGAACAGTCTTATTCATGCTTTTATGTACTTCTGTAATTACTTGTTGCGTATTAAATTGCAAAACTGCCCCCGCAACTCTAGCATTGTAACCACCTTTTTTATTAACAAGAATACGTTTGCCGCCAATTTGTGCGCAGATCGACGAATTAAATGACTCTGTAATGTTATTCGTATAATTTAACAATAAGCTGTCAGAGTAACCACTTATATACTCGACAGCTTCTTCTATTTCTAAATAGAGACCATGTGATTTTAAAGAATCTATATAATTTTCTTCTCTATCGCAAGTCTCTTTGCCACGTTCTTTGCATTGCTTGTGATCGCCAAAAACATGCCTAGGAATGTTTAAAATATCTGTTTGTAATTCCATAGCCTGACGATGTTGAGGTTGCCGTTCTTGTCTTCGTAGAGCGGCTGCCTCAGTTATTTCCTTTCGTATTTCTAAAATTTTGTTTTTTATTACATTTCGCACTTGTATTAAGCCAGGCCGTCTGGATGTTTTTGGCCGAGTTTTCTCTGCTACAGTTTTAATTTTTTTACATAAATTACGTAGCAGATGATTCGTGCATTCTATTTTGGTAACTGTTATCATATGTTCTCCGTATGGATTATTATTTTTAATACTTTGGTATACGCTACTGTCACCGTCAGCAACAAACGTTTTAAAAATTAGACCATGCATTTCGAGGCTACAATTAAAACCTTCTGCAATGGCATCGCTCTCCATTTTTGTGGAGCTTACGTTGCGATCAAAATTTTTATAGCAATTGTGAGTTTTCGGCTCGATACCTCTTCGCTCTGCCATATCGCATATTATGCAATATTTATTTTTAACACCGACGTAGAGAACCTTTCTCGTGCGGTAACCAATTATGGCTCCAATACCGGCAGGAGAGTCGTACGTGGTACCATACGATCTTTTCATCCAACTACCATCCGCTACAACTGTTATATACGGAATACCGTTTATAACTTCGTTGTTATCAAGAGCGATTTTTTTTTCAATTTCACCAGCCGTTTTCATATTTTCTATAGATGTGTTTACAAACTCGTCGACTAATTTGTCTCTACTCTTGATGTACATTGGCTCGGACATGCTAGGAACATTCATGACTGCAAGCTGCTTTTCCAGCTGGGCATAACCAGTTCCCACAGTAAGTGTTCCTGCTACAGCAGCCGTATTAATGTCCATTATTTCCGGTTTTGTGGGTTCTGACCAAATGCTGGCTTTTGTTTTGCACATTTTACATTGGAAGAACAGCTGGGTTTTCAACCCACATTTTTCAGACTTTATAAGTAACAAATTTTCAATTGACGAGCAGTCCAGTGCTTTATTATGTCTGTCAAAGATTCTGTGCAGCTCAGTCCATATAAAAAAGAAGTCCATAATGCGACGGCCTGCAGGCAAATTTTCTTTGATATCATCTTTATCAATAGAGCTCTTTTTAATTTTTTCTATAACATAATATTTGTCATCTTCGACACCATTTTCTACATTGCATATATCTGTATTTGACTCTAGACATCGCATTACTTGAATATTAGAATCCATTGTATCGGTAAATGATTCTACCGATTTTTCAAAATCAATGGATTTATCATAATGCATGCTTTTGGAGTCATTGGAATCATCAATATACATGCTTTCGAAACATTTATCTATGCCAAGTTTAACATTTTGCTTTACAGAATACATAGCTGTATTTGACTTCTGATACAGCATTGATTGGATTTTCGAATCCGTCGTATCGGGAAATAATTCTTCCGATTCGACGGATTCGCTAGTATCCTCAACGCTTCTCGAGTCAATTAACTTTTCGTTATCGTCGAAAAGACAAATATCTTGTTCGACATACATGCATGTATTTGACTCGAGACACTGCATTGTTTTGATATTTGAATCCGTCGTATCGGGAAATAATTCTTCCGATTTGTTTAAATCGACGGATTTGCTAGTATCCTCAACGCTTCTCGAGTCAATTAACTTTTCGTTATCGTCGAAAAGACGAATATCTTGTTCGACATACATGCATGTATTTGACTCGAGACACTGCATTGTTTTGATATTTGAATACGTCATATCGGGAAATAATTCATCCGATGTTTTAAAGTCGACGGATTCCATACTAACATCTTCAATGCTTCTCGAGTCTAATTTATTAGCTAATCGAACATCTTGTTCGACATTATACATACCTGTATCACTTACAATTTGACACATCTCCGACAAGTTTTTTACGTCTTGCTTTGTCTTCTCACTGATAAGTAACTGTCGCCTGCAAGAAAACATTTATTGATAAGTATTTTGTTAAATATTATTATAAAAATTATAAAAAATATTTATAAATATTTTTGAAAACAAAATCTTTTAAAAATAAATTTTATTTAATTAAAAATAAATGTGAGACGACCCAACTGGCTTAAATTAATTCTTATTATTATTAGTTTGATGCCATGTACAAGAAAAGACAACGTTTCGACCTTAGGTTTAGGTCCTTATCAAGTCTAAAATTAATATTAAAAAATACAATAGATGTACATACAAGAATTTTGATTTTTAAGAAGTAAAGCGCAAACCAAGATTATAATAACAATTTAAACGTACCTTACAAATTCTTTAGTGCAATATATAATTAATTTTTTTCATTTTACATATTTCAATATAAATACTGTGTCACGTAAACGTTCAGTATGGATGGTAAAGACGAACTAATTAAACAGCTTTGATTATTCTATCATAGATCGGATTCAAATTCTCTGTGTCTTTCTGTAGGTTGATCGTGTTATTAAATTTTTTTATAAAAAACATTTCAGCAATCTCTCTTTTCCTAGTGTTTGTTTCTCGATGTAAAATATTTAAGTTTGTCCATTTAAAGTCATGCGAAAAATCATTTCTATGTTTGCTTATAACATTTTGATTGCTGACATGCATTTTTATATTATTCATATGTTCTTTAATCCGAGTATTAAGGTGTCTTTTAGTTTGTCCGATGTATGTGGCGTCACAGTCATTGCAGTCAACTTTATAAACTATCTCGGTCATATCGGCTTTAGGTAATTTGTCTTTTCGGGGTTTAATATAAAAATGCATGTCAGCAATCAAAATGTTATAAGCAAACATAGAAATGATTTTTCGCATGACTTTAAATGGACAAACTTAAATATTTTACATCGAGAAACAAACACTAGGAAGAGAGAGATTGCTGAAATGTTTTTTATAAAAAAATTTAATAACACGATCAACCTACAGAAAGACACAGAGAATTTGAATCCGATCTATGATAGAATAATCAAAGCTGTTTAATTTAGTTTGTTTTTACCATCCATACTGAACGTTTACGTGACACAGTATTTATATTGAAATATGTAAAATGAAAAAATTAATTATATATTGCACTAAAGAATTTGTAAGGTACGTTTAAATTGTTATTATAATCTTGGTTTGCGCTTTACTTTCTTAAAAATCAAAATTCTTGTATGTACATCTATTGTATTTTTTAATGTTAATTTTAGACTTGATAAGGACCTAAACCTAAGGTCGAAACGTTGTCTTTTCTTGTACATGGCATCAAATTAATAATAATAAGAATTAATTTAAGCCAGTTGGGTCGTCTCACATTTATTTTTAATTTTATTCATCACTGGCGATACAAGATATCTACTATTAACTTTATTTTAATGTACAATTAAAAATAAATTATTAATTATAAAATTATGTATTACTGAAAAAATAGATAGCTAACAATATAAATACTACTACTGTAGCGCACATGCAAACCACATCTAATGTAAAATTGTAATTGTAATTGTGTAATATTTTTTTTAATTATCAGCACACGAATAGATCGCCTCTGGATTTAATATAACCAGCACACGAATAGACCGCCTCTGGATTTTATATAATTCAGCCCACGAAAAGATCGCCTCTAGATCAAATTTTGTATAACCAGAACACACATGCAAATCGTTTCTAATCTAGAAAGTTACCAGCACACGTATAGATCGCCTCTGGATTTAATATAACCAGCACACGAATTAATCGCCTCTGGATTTAATATAACCAGCACACGAATTGATCGCCTCTGGATTTAATATAACCAGCACACGAATTGATCGCCTCTGGATTTAATATAACCAGCACACGAATAGACCGCCTCTGGATTTTATATAACCAGCCCACGAAAAGATCGCCTCTGGTGCTAACAACTGTAATAATAAAAGTATAATACTCTTTATATTACTACTACTACTACTACTACTACTACTACTACTACTACCTACCACTACCACCACTACCACCACTACCACCACTACCACCACTACCACCACTACCACCACTACCACCACTACCACCACTACCACCACTACCACCACTACCACCACTACTCTGTAAATTTAGTATATATATTGTATAAAGTAATTTATTTTCAAAGATTTTGTTTTCAAGATAGATAACAAAATAAAAATAAACAGATTTTTTTATTTATACTTTTACGGTATTATTATATTATTTTTTTCTTGGTAATAACTAATTTCTTTACAAGTATTAAAATAAAAATATTTTGTAGTATATCCTTCTCAATATAACAAAATAGCAATATTTACAATATTAAAAATAGGCTTTTAGCAACATTTTAAATTGTCTCAGAATTCACTCATGGATATAACATTTCAAGAACAAGTTGTCAATTACTCTGTATCTAAAAATTATACAAAAAGTATTTTTTATACTTTGGTAAAAAAATTAGTACAGTTCGTACTAGTAAAGTATATAAAAATTAAAAATATGAAAACATTTTTTTAAATAAAATTTATTATTTTATTATTTTTTATTTATTTTTATTTGAAATAAAAATGTTTAAAAAATGTAAGTAAAAAACAATTTAAATATAATTTCTAATAATAATTTATAATAATTTTTAAAATTAATTTAACAAATTTGTAATTAAAAAATGTTAACAAATAATATATAAAATATTATTTAATTGTTATTATATATAAAATTATTGTAAAACAGAACAAAAAAATTTCCACAATTTTTATACAGCGTATCTCAAAATATCAAAACTTTGGGTGTGTAAAGAAAATGGAGAAAATATTATATTTCAGATTTACTCATTTATGCTGTGTTGTAGAAAATCACCAAAAAAATATTAGTTTATTCAACATTTGAATGTACGCGATATATTGTCACCAGTCTAATGAATTCACATGTACATTTTTGAAGAGTAATAACTGTAATATAATTTGTAAGAAAACAACAGAGATGTAAATATAAACAAATAAAAGTAAGCAGGTTACTATCTTGCATTTATTTATAATTTTATAATTTTATTTTAGGAAACTTTCTTTTTTTCTATAACGTATTTTATTTAATAATAATGCAAACAAAAAATATGGTACAGAAATTTAAAGCAGTAATAAAATATATCAAAAAATATCATAAAATAAACATTGCAAAATATAAAATTAGAGCAAATTAAAAATCTTTGAAGTAAAATAAGATAGAGCCGTGATAACAAAATTATTGTATGGTTTTTTTTGTTTGCGTTTATTTTATTCTCTTTTTATTTAAAATTAGTCTGTTACTCATTAGAAGTGTACAAGTAAATTAATAATACATGTAACAATATGTACATATTTGAATGAATTTACCAACATGGCTTTATTTTCTTTAAAATAAAGCAAAAATGAGCAAAGTTCATAGCTGGGTAAGCATGCTATTATAAAAGTGTCCCCAACGAGTTTCGTAATGACATTTGGCCTGTCTTTTTCTAACTGTAAAAAACACAATTTTTCCAAAAGTTTTGCTCCCTAACTCTATAATTTCCTGAGAGAAGGTTATTTTTATTTTAATTCTTTTTTCTATCGCAAATATTTTACATCATCACATAAATTTTTTGCAGAATCAACCAAAGACACTAAAAAAAATTTTTTTTGGTTTCTCGAATAAAAACTCGATAAATTTAAATAAAATAAAGAAATGGCCTTTTCAGAATGTTTCTTTCGAGGTTCAATAACCAAACTTTTACAGAATATTCTTTTTTTTATGTCTGAATACTTTCAAAGTTTTCAATTTTTTTCAAGTTGTTGGAATATCTTAAAAAAAATAAAAATTATTTTTTAGCATTATATTCAAAAATTTAAAAGAGCTAATTTCTTCGCATATAGAAATTTACTTTTCGATTACATCTTTGTAAAAGTTGCTGTAATTTTTGTATAAACATAATTTTATATTTTTTATGTATGATCAAAACTATAATTGTTATAAGAAAAATAAATAATGTTTGGAAATAATGCAAAAAAAGTAATTTTTATTTTTTTTTAAATGATGCACCAACTCGAAAAATTTGAAACAATTTGAGAGTATTGAGACAAAGACAAAATATTCTGTAAAAGTTTTGTGATTGAACCTCGAAAGGAACGTACTGAAAAGGCCATTTCTTTATTTTATTTAAAATTTTTAATTGAGTTTTTATTCGAGAATAAAAAAAATTTTTTTGGTGTCTTTGGTTTATTAGAATTTAGCAAAAAATTGATGTGTGATAATGTAAAATATTTGCGATAGAGAAAAGAAATAAAAATAACCTTTTCTCTGGACATTATAGAGTTAGGGAGCAAAACTAGGAAAAATTGTTTTTTATAGTTAGAAAATGACAGGCCAAATGTCATTTATAAACTAGTTGGGGGCACTATGCTTGCCCGGCTATATCTTTTGCAACAATTATAAAATTTTTTTTTATTCTTTATGCACTCAAAGCTTGGAATACGTTGGGATACTCTGTTTGGGTTCGGCAAAGTAAATCTAAGACGTTGCAGACGTCTCTTTCTTTACTCTATTTTTGTTCTATTACAATACACTGATTGGAAAATTTCAGGCCACAGTATTTTTAAGTGTAATTCTACTTTTAGTCTATTTATCTATAATTATATATAATTATATTGTAAGTTTAATTTATTTTCATTAAAATTTAAAAAACTGTAAGGTACAATATAATTGGGTTATAAAATTATGATACGCCTTGTTTTACGAATTTAGTTTAAAATATTTTTTTCAAAATCGCATTATTCATGAAATATTCCACCTTTTTTGGACTTCTGGTCACTCTGTATAAATCTAATGTAAGAAAAAAATTATTAAAAATATTTTTTTTTTTAAAGTATTTTTTACATCACTAATAAATTTATATATAATAAATAACAGAATAAGTCAAAAGAGCATCCAGACGTTTCAGATTGCTTCGCCGAACCCAAGTTCTATACAGAATGTCTGAAAATTCGCGGAACACTCGAGAAGGTAGAGAATGATACAGAACTTTTCTGTTCAGATAACACTCTCTACCTTCCCAGGGTGTTCTGCGAATTTTCGGACACCTAAATTTAAAATGGTGTTACTAACCTTTTCATCCATCCTTTCTTTCGCGACATCCTGCGGCGAGTGAGAGGCAAATGTGTTTTGTCGTATTTTCTTCCCATCACTTTTATAATATATTCTTCTTTTACTTGTATACACTCTTCTAAACACTTCTATACACTTACTACTATAAACACTATACAGCTTTCACTACACGTATATACACAGTCTGTCTAGACTCAACGTGTGTAAGTCAGCTGTTATCTCGCGCTATTACTGCAAGCCGCGTACAGATAGCAGTACACAATGCGCGCAAGTGTAGGTATGTACCAGCCCGGTCATACGCGCAATAGACGTTTTTGGCGCGTAAGCAAAATAACTTATTTTATTTTTCGTATATATGTAGATCTGTTTATATATTCACGACGAAAAAGACATTGATTTGTAAGAAATGTTTATACGTAAACTCGCTATTAGACATAATTATTTATACATATAATTATCATATGTATTTTTATTTGATTCACGTTTTTTTTAAACCGTTTGTATATACATAAAGTGATTAGTGGTATTTAATTTTAGCTAAATACTTATCACATAGATATAATAATATTGTCAAAGGTGAACTAAATATTTAGAAGAACGTTTTGAATTACAACACATTTATACCTAAAAAACTGCAAACTGTATGTACATGTATATTTGTCTATAAGTAAACATCTTTTTTATGATGAATATCCCTTTCCAAAAAGTGCATGTTATGTATTCTCGCAATATCTCGAATGTATTGTTGCCTTTTTATCGTGATGCCGATTGGTTGTTGGTTGTCGAGCATTTCGTGCGCTATGACTTGATTCACTCGTATCCTCGTATGTTGGTTATACGATATGACTGTCAAACTGTCATACTGATAAACTGTCATACTGATAATTAATATGAAAGAAATTAAATAACACAAGCGCGCGCTGAACAATTCTATTACAATTTTCTATTGTAACAAAGGTAAGGTAATTGTAGCAATGCAAGTATAATTAAATATAATATAATATAATATAAATATAATATAGTAACCTATTTATAATATAGTAACCTATTTAAATTATAATAATTTTTTAAATTAATATTCATATAAAAATATATATTAATATATATATATATATATATATTAATATTAATTTAATTTCTTACCATTGTAACGATCATGTGTTATAAATTATATTGTATATAATAGAAAGAAAGAAAGTGACGGAGATTAATCGAGAGAAATAGAGAAAGGAAAAAGGACCATAGAAAAGAAAAAAAAAGAGAAAGAAGAGAAAAGAGAATTTGTAAAAAATAAAGAAAGATAAAAACACAAAGAAGGAAGAAAGAAATATATAATATTATATAAATAAATTTATTTTTTATAAATTTAATAAGTGTATATATATATATATAAATATAAATATATACATATATATATATATATACATATATTTATATAGGGCATATCACACATAAATCAATCACTTTTTTATTTGCTTTATTTTTTTTATGTTTTTGCATTTATTGAAAGTTGTTTCCATGATTTGAAAATATTTAGACATTCTTGAATAGTATTTTGCAATTTCATACCACCGTAACGATCATATCAATTTTAATCTAATTTATTTTTTTCCCTCAATGAGACCCCTTCGATTATTTTCTAAAAAATTGATAACATTTGCGACTTAAATACAAAATTTTTGAGCCATAAACAAAGAGGGGATTCAAATAATTTCAACTTTTTAACACCATTTTTTGAAATTTTTTTTTTCGACAATTACATTCTTTAATTTTTTATATTACTCCAATAAAACAGAAAAAGTTTACAAAGATAATAATTATATAGTTTAAAATGTTAGTAGTCGAAAAATAATTTTAATATTATTTATAACTATTTTTTTGCTATTTTGCTCGAAATAATGTTTGTTAATTTATTAGACGACTCGTATCGAAAGAAAAACTTTGCAAATAAAAGACTTTAATTAAATATAATACATTTTATTAAAAATTATAACAAAGAAAAAGAAAATAATTAAAAAATAAATTATTTTAATAAATTATTTAAATTATTAAAAAATAAATGTTATGTTATAATTTTTAATAAAATAAGAGCCAAATCGCGGATGATAGTGCATTTATTTCCTTAGGGGGGAACAGAGGATGTATTGAATTAAATCTCTTGTAGAGATTATAATCTCTAAAAACTCACCTTTAAAAAAAGGTAAAAAAAGGCGACCAGTTAAGGGCACGCCATTAACAAAAATTATCCATTGCAAACCCATGTAGAATCCTATCCTATTGCAAACCCATGTAGAATCCTATGAAAAATTAATCATTGCAAACCCATGTAGAATCCTAGGCAAAATTAACCATTGCAAACCCATGTAGAATCGTACCCATTGCAAACCTATGTAGAATCCTATGAAAAATTAACCATTGCAAACTCATGTAGAATCCTATGAAAAATTAACCATTGCAAACCCATGTAGAATTGTATTAAAAATTATCCATTGCAAACTTATGTAGAATCCTACATTGCAAACCCATGTACAATAGAATTGTATGAAAAATTATCGATTATAAACCCATGTACAATCGTAACAAAAGTAATGAAATAAAAAAAAAATTGCGCCAAGTGAAAGTAGAAACTTGTACCAGTGGAAAATTAAAGTTGCAGACATATATAGAGTCGTATAATGAATCAGTAAAAATTTAAATTTGCAAATGTAGAATCGTACCATAAAAAAACTTATCTTTTAAAAAAAAAGATAAACAAGATGCCAAGTCCATGCGCCATGTGAAAAAGAAATAAAAAAATTTTAGTTAAAAAAACTGGGCGCGCTGCTAAGTTTCAAAATTACAATGCACCTTAAAGTAACATTAATTAATTTAAACACAAAACATATTTTAACTGTAATGAGTTTAAAAGTAACAATTTAATTTTAATATTGTTAGAATATTATTTAGCAGCGCTCCCAGTTTTTTTAACTAAAATTTTTTTATTTCTTTTTCACATGGCGCATGGACTTGGCATCTTGTTTATCTTTTTTTTTAAAAGATAAGTTTTTTTATGGTACGATTCTACATTTGCAAATTTAAATTTTTACTGATTCATTATACGACTCTATATATGTCTGCAACTTTAATTTTCCACTGGTACAAGTTTCTACTTTCACTTGGCGCAATTTTTTTTTTATTTCATTACTTTTGTTACGATTGTACATGGGTTTATAATCGATAATTTTTCATACAATTCTATTGTACATGGGTTTGCAATGTAGGATTCTACATAAGTTTGCAATGGATAATTTTTAATACAATTCTACATGGGTTTGCAATGGTTAATTTTTCATAGGATTCTACATGAGTTTGCAATGGTTAATTTTTCATAGGATTCTACATAGGTTTGCAATGGGTACGATTCTACATGGGTTTGCAATGGTTAATTTTGCCTAGGATTCTACATGGGTTTGCAATGATTAATTTTTCATAGGATTCTACATGGGTTCGCAATAGGATAGGATTCTACATGGGTTTGCAATGGATAATTTTTGTTAATGGCGTGCCCTTAACTGGTCGCCTTTTTTTACCTTTTTTTAAAGGTGAATTTTTAGAGATTATATCATTCATTTTTGTATATTTTTATGACCGGAATAGAACAATTATTAAACATGTTTATCTAAACTTCTTTGCTTAAAATAATGTGTACAATCATATCCTAGAATCCTGATCATTCCTCCTAAAGCACCCTATTTATATAAATTTACTCATATGTGTGTGTGTGTGTGTGTGTGTACTAATGTCGAGCATTTTTTATACATTTTCTATTAAATTTAGATAAAAGTTGCAGGATTTCAAAAAAGAAAAAGTTGACACAGACTTTTTCCTAAACGGCGATTTTCAAGGTTATTTAAAAGTCACTTATATTTTCAAAATAGAATTACCTTAATTTTTCTCATATAAATCGATTCCTCGCAATATTTACTATAAAAAGTTGTAAAGGTATAATTTTTACATAATCTTACATAAACTTCGAAATATTACAAATATTTTATTTTATGAAATATTTCAGTTTATGTAAAATTATGTTAACTATCTTTTAAATTATTCACTTTTAGCCATCTTACCCTTACAACCTTTTATAGTGAATATTGCAACAAATTGGTTTATATATATAATATATATATAACATCAGTTATTATTAATTGATGTTTACATTTATTTTTAGACTTACTAGAGCTCAAATGCTCCACATTTTTTGCAAAAACTGTTTATTTTACAGATTTCAAATATGCTTTTAAATGATGATTGAATATTTCCTTTTTTTAATTATTTTTATTATTATTTTTCAATCTCAATCAACTTTTATAACTTTATGCCAGCACGATACAAATACATGTGTCTTTATTTTTTTTATTATTTTCATTATTATTTTTCAATCTCAATCAACTTCTATAACCTTATGCCAGCAGGATACAAATACATGTATGTCTTTATTATTGTATCAACTCTTGTCTTTTCCATGTAACCATGTCTTCATAGTTTGAATTATCCCTTCATCTTCTCAATCTTTCGCAGAGATTTAATTAATTAAATACACTTCACACGAAATAAAGTTTGCTGGAAGATATACAGCAAACGATAACTGTAAAAACATGATTACGTGGAAAGAACAAGAGTTGGTACAGTAAAGGCAAGTAAGTAAGTACATGTAATGTATCGTATTGGCATAACGCTATATCCGCGGAGCAGATAATGTGGCTGTAGAGGTAGTCTGCAGTGCAGCTAATGTGGACGTAGATGTTGATTGAGATAATTGTCTAATATAAAATAGAATTTAAAAATTTAGTTTAAAAAGCTGTTGCATATATAAATAAAGTTTATTTTTTCTAAATTTGGAATATGTTTAATTAATTAATTTTTTAAGTCTATGTTTAATAAATTTTTTAAGTCTGTATTCAATAATTTTATTCATTTGATAAATACATGTATGTCTTTATTTTGATATGTTTAATATAATTAGAAATTCATTATTAATTAGATATGTAAACTATAAATTCATATATAATATTTGAAAATATATGTGAATATTTAAATTTTTATCTTCTCCTTCCTCTCCTTCATTCTCTTTAATATCAATAGGTGTATGTGTGTACACGCGCGCACATTTGTACGTATTTATTTAATTATTGGATAGTTGAGAGTACTTAATTGATAAAAAATTATGACAATAATAATCCTTGTTTTTTTTTCTTATTATTTACTCAGATTTTTTTGTCTATCTTATAAGATAAACACTTTAGAGATTGAATATTTCAAGTAAACTAATTGTAAGTAAATTTCACATTAATGCATATAGATGTTTAATCATGAATGTACTAAATAAGTACACAAGACGAACAGTGAGTGAGTGAGTGAGAATGAGAGAGAGTGTGTGTGTGTGCGTGTGTGTGTGAGAAAGAGAGAGAGAGAGAGAGAGAGAGAGAGAGAGAGAGAGAGAGAGAGAGAGAGAGAGAGAGAGAGTTAGCCAACATAACCCCGCACGCTGCCGATATGGCGGAGCGCCACTATCGCCATCTGTTGTAAAACGTGCGAGATGGACAAAATTACCACTACATGCATCTTGCATGTGTTGTGTACGTGTGATATATGTGTGCGCATGTGTTGTATACGTGTGAATACGTGTAGCACGATACTACTATGTATGCGTGGTCGATGATGATAATGATGATGATAATGATGATAATGATGATAATGATGACGGGGACGTTTCTTAATAGAAATTTTTCATATTTCGACTTTGCATTTATATATCTCTGCTTACAAATCACGTAGAGCAGAAATAAAGACACTTTTATTATATAATTCGAACTCAATCTATCGATTAAGTCTAGTATAAACTTGATTGCTTCAGCCATTATTGAGGATTCGAAATATTATAAAGACTCAAATGTCCGACTCGCGTTAAGATACACGGTGTCTCCGCTACGCCCTTAACTGGTCGCGAGACACTACCGTGTCTCTTGATTCCAATTTTAAATCTTGGCCGTGACCAAGTAAAATTTGGTGCTTTGTGCACAAGTATTTAATTCTAACGAAAAAATTTAGTTTCGTTGGGATAACGTACTGTCATCCGCGATTTGACTCTTATTGCCTGTCTTACACTTTAAATTTATGTTTTATTTAATTAATGTCTTTTATTTGCAAAGTTTTTTTTTCGATACCAGTCGTCTAAGAAATTAATAAACATTATTTTTTAGCAAAATAGCAAAAAAATAGTTTTAAATAATATTAGAATTTTTTCTCGATTATTAATACTTTAAAATAAGTAATTATTATTTTTGTAAACTCTTTCTTTTTTGTTTTAGTAATGTAAAAAATTAAAGAATGTGATTTTAGGAAAAAAATTGCAAAAAATGGTGTTAAAAAATCAAAGTTATTTAAATCCCCTTTTTACTTATGACTTAAAAATTTTGTATTTAAGTCTTAAATGTTATCAATTTAAAAAAAAAATCGAAAGGATCTCATTAAGGGAAAAAAAATAATAAAATTGTTTTGAAATACATAATTCAAGTATGAATAGAAAAAAAAATCTAAAAAAAAATCATGGAAATTAATTTTGGAAACTACTTTTAATAAGTGCAAAAATATTTAAAAAATGAAGCAAATAAAAAATGTTTATGGAAAAAAGTGGTCTATTTGTGTGGTATGGAATGCCCCATATACATATATATACATATATATACATATATATATATATTGTATACATATATGTATATATGTTAATTTATAGTTTATAAATTATATATATAACAGAGAAAGAAAAAAAGTGACGGAGAATAATTAAAAGAAAGAGAGAAAGGAAAAAGAAGATTAGTGTATATGAAAACTTTCTAGGTAAACTATAATTTAATGAAAAATAATGTTTCATTTAAAAAATTGAAAGTAATTTTTATATACAGGGTTTGTCCGGAAAGTAATGCGTCGCATTTTTTTAAAAAAGAATTTATTGATCGCATAGGTAAAACAACTTAAAATTGTTCGAAGTATGACCCTTCTGCGTCAATACATTTTTGCCAACGCGATTTCCATGCGTCATAAGATTTCTGGAACTCCTTGACTGGGATGCTGTTCAGGGAGGCCGTCGAAGTAGCTTGTACGTTGTCAACCGACTCGAGCTGTTGTCCTTTGAGCTCCCTTTTCAGCCGAGGAAATAAAAAAAAGTCCGCCGGAAATTGGGATTATCTGCACAGAGTTGCTTGAGTTCTTCACAAACTTCCACTCGGTGTTGCTTTTGCGCATCGGTCAACACTCTGGGCACAAGTTTTGCGCAAATCTTCCGCATGGCCAAGTCTTCCGATACAATCTCGTGAACAATCGTTTTCGGCAAGTTCAATAATTCCGACATTAAGCGAACATTCATTCGACGGTCTGAATTCAATAATTGGCGCACACGAGTCACATTGTCGTCCGTTCGCGATGTTGACGGGCGTCCTGCGCGGGCCTCGTCGGCGACCTCCTTCCGACCTTCTCTAAACATCTTGTGCCATCTGTTTGACTGCGATTTGGAAAGGCAATCGTCCCCGAAAACTTTCTTGAGCATTTCAAAAGTTTCCAGCGGCGTCTTGTCCAGCTTCACGCAAAACTTTATCGTATAGCGTTGCTCTATCGTTCTCTCCATCACAAGTTCGACGCGACCACTAAGCAGAGGTTCACAGAATAAGCCGTCCTAACCCTCCAAGCGCATGGAAACAATTGAGCGACCTACCGTTGGAAAGCTAAGGGTACCCCCCTTCCTCCCCAACCGGTCCCATCGCTCTGCGATGTATAGTCGCGTCACAAAAAAATGCGACGCATTACTTTCCGGACAAACCCTGTAATCTTTAAATGAATTAATCACATTGTCTTACGTCCCCCTCAAAGATAAAACTTATACAAAATATTTTTTCTTAAAATGTTTTATTTTTAAGATAAGCAATTGCATTGTTAAAAATAATAGATCTAAAATAATAACCTGTATATATAAAATTAATATGTATAATATGTAAACGTTTTTATTTACAGTTAAAACGAACGAAATATAAGAAAAATATAAGAAAGAGAAGGAAAGAAAAATAGAGAAGAAGAAAGAAAAAAAAGAATATATAAATAAAAAGGAACTAAAAGAAAAATAAAAAAATATTATAATTATAATTAATAAATATTATTAATAATATTATACCTATATATATATTTTTAGTATAAATTATTTCATGATTTACTGTTATTTAATAGTTACTTAATAGTTTAATATATGTTATTTAATTAATTATTTAACATGTTATTTAATATTATTTAACTTAACTTAATTTAATTTAATTTATTTATTAACAATTTAATTTAATTTAATTTATTTATTAATTAATTTAATTTAATTTAATTTAATTTGATTAATTAATTTTAATTTAATTTAATTTAATTTGATTAATTTATTTTTATTTAATTTAACTTAAAACATATAAACTAATTAATATTTATTAATTAATATCGCCTATTAATATATAATTATATTATAATATAATATATTTATACTGTACATTAATATAAATTTGTATTTATAATTATTTATAAATAAATAATGATGACAATGATGACAATGATGATAATGATGATGATGATGATAACAATGATGACAATGATAATAATGATAATGATGATGATGATTATGATTATGATGATAATAATGATGACAATAATGATGATAATGATAATCTTGATTATAATATTGATTTTAATTTTTGTATAAAAACTTTAAAGTTCACAAATTAATATTTAATAATTTAAAAGATTGAATTTTAATAGCTTATTCAAATTTTAATAATCAATCTATAATATTATTTTAATATATTTAATATATTTAATAAATTTTTGTTTATTTTTGCATTAAAAATTTCAAAAATTAAACTTTTTTAAATACCTAACTTATAAATTTTATTATTAATTTCTCTTTAATTATTATTAAATATTTAAGTAAATGTATTTTCTTATTTTAATTAGCATATAATATATTAATCTGTGTGTTCGGTATATATATATATTTATATTTTTAAACTTTATAAAATAATTAAATTTTAATAAGTTTACGATCAATTTATAAATTAATAATTTTGTTTAGATTTCAATAATATATATACTTTTCACGGAAAACATACGTGTATATATATATATTTATATATATATATATATATATATATATTTATATATTATTACTTTTATAAAATGCCGAAACGCAAAATACAGCATAGTTTAGAAGAAGAAGAGGAGTTACAACAACGTTCTAAAAAAAAAAGCAGAAAATCAATATCGTCGTAATCAAATTATAAAAGCATTAAATAATGTAACAAAATCAGTTAATCGTAATATTTGTGTTGCTGGTACATCACGTGATAATCATATAATAATAGATTTAGATGAAGAACAAAATTTTAAAAATCTTAAATCAGTGTGTCAACAATCTTTTGCAGAACGTCAATCTTATTATCGATCACGGCAAAAAAATCAACCTTGTTTAAATAATGATGATATAATATTAATTAATAATATTGTTATATTGGTTCTATGGATGTATCTTGTATTCATTGCAATGCAAAACATTTTGCGTCTGAAAAAATATCTAATAGAGGAAGCTCCTTTCATGACTGTTGTAATCATGGTGCAGTATATTTACAACCATTACCTGAATTTCCACAATTAATTCGTGATTTATTTGATGGGACTCATGTAAAATCTAATGATTTTTTTCAACATATTCGTAGTTATAATAGTTCATTTTCGTTTGCATCATTTAACGCTAATTTAAAGAATTTTCAAAATAGACGACCTGGTCCATATTGTTTCAAGATACAGGGACAGATATATTATCAAGTTAATACAACATTATACGCTGCACAAAATGAAAGTCCTACTTATGGTCAACTTTTTATTGTGGATGCAAATGAAGCAATAGAGCATCGTCTTAATAAAAATTCATATTTAGATTTTAAAATTTTACAAAATCTTGAATATATAATGCGAGAAATTAATGTATTTTCTCAGTCTTATCAAATGATGGGTGAGGAATTAGAAAATCAACGACGTTTAGAAATGGAATCTGGTAAATTGTTACCGGAATTACAATTATCATTTATTTTAAGACCAGGTATGGATCGACGTCGATATAATGCTCGAAGAACTAATGAAGTTGCTGCTATTTTTTGTATAACTGCTGTTGGGGAAATTCCAGAATCGTACGTTACAATACGTAATAGAAATACTAAAACTTTACAAAAAGTTAGTATTATGGATCCAAATGTTGAACTATGGGTATATCCATTGTTTTATCCATATGGTACTCAAGGATGGCATCGTGATTTAAAAAAATTAAATAGTGATAGACGAATAACTAGAGGACAATATATTAAATATCGTATGGCTATTCGTGATGAATTTAACGTTTTTTTACTAGGACGTCGCTTATTTCAGCAGTGGCTTGTAGATAGTTATGTTAAAATGGAAAAAGATAGAATTGATTATTGTAAAAATCATCAAAAAGAATTACGCAGTGAAACATATCAAGGATTAAAAGACTACTTACAAACTACGGCGAATAACTTGAATGGTCGTATTGGAAAAATGATTATTCTTCCTTCAACATTTATTGGATCGCCGCGTAATATGTTACAAAATTATCAAGATGCAATGGCAATAGTTAGTAAATTTGGTAAACCAGACCTTTTCATTACCATGACTTGTAATCCAAAATGACGAGAAATCGAGGAAAACCTTTTACCTGGTCAACAAGCTTCTGATAGACCTGATATTTGTGCTCGTGTATTCAATATAAAAAAGGACTATTTAATTGATTTAATCGTTAAACAAAAATTTTTTGGTGAAGTAGCAGCGTTTGTGTATGTTATTGAATTTTAAAAACGTGGTTTACCACATATTTATATGTTAATTACTTTAACATAACAACTCCACAAATTGTTGATAAATATATTTCTGCTGAAATTCCGAATCCATGCGAGAATCGTATTTTACATGATATAGTTATGAGACATATGATTCATGGACCTTGTGGTGATTGGTGTTTGGTAGATGGATGTTGTTCGAAACATTATCCAAAACCTTTTCTTGAAGAAACTAGAATGGATGAAAATGCTTATCCTTATTATCGTCGTCGAGATAATGGTAAAAATTTCGAACGTCCTGGCGGATATATAGTCGATAATCGTTATGTTGTTCCATATTGTCCTACTTTATCGATTATATTTAATAGTCATATTAACGTTGAAGTAGTTTCAAGTATAAAATCAGTTAAATATCTGTATAAATATATATATAAAGGACATGATGTTGCTGCCGTAACTATTGAACCAATAACAGAAAATGTAATTATTGATCATGATGAAATACATAATTATATCGAAGCTCGTTATGTTGGACCTGTGGAAGCCAGTTGGCGTATTCTTGGTAAGAAGTTACAAGATAAAAGTCACGCTATAATGCGATTGCCAGTCCATCTTCCTAATGAACAAAATATTATAATTGAAAATGAAAATATTGATGACGTTATGATTTCTGCTTTAAATCAGGTTACTATGTTGATAGATTATTTCTCATTGAACATACGCGATGAGGAAGCAAGACAATATCTATACATAGAAATTCCACAACATTATACATTTAAAAAGGAGAAAATTAATGGCATAAATGTATCGCGTTGGGCTAAACGTAAAAGTCATTATAATTGTGTAGGACGAATGTATTCCGTTAGTCCAACACAAACAGAATTATTTCATTTACGATTATTATTACTCACAGTAAAGGGAGTTACAAGTTTTAACGACTTAAAAACTGTAAATGGAGAATTGTGTCAATCATTTTCAACAGCATGTTTGGCTTTAGGTCTGATCAAAGATGATGATGAATGGATACGAGCTATGAATGAAGCTGTTGAATGGATGATGCCACGACAACTTCGTAGATTATTTGTACGTATATTATTACATTGTCAGCCATTACATCCTGAAGAATTATGGGAAAATTTTAAAGTAGCAATGTCTGAAGATTACGTTCGACATTTTGGTATATTACAAGGACAAAATAAAACATATATCCAAATCAATAGTATGCTTCAGACTGAAGGTAAAAGTCTTGCTGATTTTCCACAAATGGAACAATTAAATGAATATGAAGAAGAAGAGGATTATATGACATTTGAAAAAATTATGGAAGTAGGTAATAACCAATACAAACAATTAAATGATAAACAAAAAGAGATAATCGATATTATATTAAATAGATTTAACAATAATAATAATAATAATAACTGTTTTTATATTGATGGTCCTGGAGGATCAGGTAAAACATTTGTATATACAACTATCTATCATTTAGCTAGAATTAAAAATAAACGCGTGTGTACAATGGCTTTTACCTGGTATTGCAGCGACTTTACTTCCTAATGGAAGGACAGTTCATAAGATATTTGGATTGCCCGTTCCATTATTTGTTGATTCATCATCTTCCATTAAAATCCAATCAAAAGCAGCTCAATATTTAAAAGAAACTGATATTTTTATTTGGGATGAAGCACCAATGGCACCACGATATGCTTTAGAAATTATGGATCGAACATTGCGTGATATTATGAATAATGACTTTCCTTTTGGCGGAAAAATTGTTTTATTAGGTGGTGATTTCAGACAACTTTTGCCTGTTAAACAACATGCTACTCGAAGTGAAATTGTAAATCTTTCTATTAAATTTAGTTATACTTGGAAATATTTTAAAAAATTCTCTTTAATACAAAATATGCGAGTTCTTCCAGAGGAAATTGATTTTTCTAAATTTCTATTAGATATGGGAGATGGATTATTAAATGATTTAAATGATAATATAGAAATTCCTAAATGTTGTATAGTATCTACAAATGTTGATATTGTGGAAGATATATATGGTGATTTAATACGAAAACAAGAATTTGTTAAAATAACTAAATGTGCGATACTTTCTGCAAGAAATGTTGATGTAGACGAAATTAATAAAAGAGTTGTAGAACTATTAGGTGTAACTGGTGAACGAATTTATACAAGTATAGACTGTACTGTAAATGGTGACAATGATGACATTGGTGAAGCTTTGTTACCAGAATATTTAAATAGTTTATCTCCACCATCTCTTCCTCCTCATGAATTACGTTTGAAACCAAATTGTATCATTATGTTGATTAGAAATCTTAGTATCAATGAAGGTCTTTGTAATGGCACTAGATTAATGGTTATAGAGCTTGCAGACCATTTATTAAAATGTAAGATTTTAACAGGTGACAAAGCAGGAGATATTATTTTTTTAAATCGTATAACATTATATTGTGAAAATGTATATCCTTTTACTTTTTCTAGAAGACAATTTCCGATAAAATTAGCTTTTGCTATGACAATTAATAAATCACAAGGACAGACATTTGAAAAAATTTTATTAGATCTTCGTAAAGATGTATTTAATCATGGACAACTTTATGTTGCCTTTTCACGAGTTCGTTCTTGGCAAGCATTAAAAGTTTACATTGGGAATCAACGAGATAATAGATACGTTAAAAATTATGTATATAAAGAAATATATGACTAGCTTTATTGTTTTTTAATATATATATATATATATAATAAAAATAATTTATGTGTTAAAATGATTATAGTAATTTAATTTGTAATTTAATTTGTAATTTTTAAACTGATTATAAAATAATTAAATATATTCTATAATATCAAAAGTGTGTGAAAAAAAGGAAAGATAATTAATTATTTTTCTAATTTAAATTTTATTAAGAAAAAATTCTAAATTTTGAACATAATATAATTTTATATTTTTTCAATTAATTAAATAAAATATAATGTAAGTAATATTAATTAAATAAAATATTAATGGAACGTAAAGAATATTATATATTTATATTTAATTATATTATATATTACATTATATAATATTATATTATATTGTATAATATTATATTATATTATAATATTATATAATATAATAATTCCTATTTAATTAAATTTATTCATTTTTCATGTGATAATTAAGCTAACAAGTCGCATGATACATCCATCATCATCCGGGCACGGTAAATTGAGATTACTTCAGACAAGAAAGAATAAAGAATTTTGTACTTGAACGAGAACTCATTATTTTAAATTGTAAGTCTTTTTTTGCGGTATTCTGTAATAAAAATTATATTAATATAATATTATATTTAAATATTAAACTTAATTACATATTATTATGAAAAAATAAAATACACTTAAAAAATATACCAAAAGATTAAAAAAATAAAAAAGAAATAAAAGAAATCAAATAATAAAAAATTTACTTGCTTTTTTATTATTGTCAACAATTTAATTACAAAATTAAATTAAACTGGCTACGTTTGTGGTCCTAGCCTGAACACCATCCAAATAAATAAGTGATTCAATAAATATCAGATTTTATTATTTATTATTTTATTTGTTTTTATTTTTTTTAGTTTCCTACGTTTATTTATTTTAAATATAAAAAATAATTTTTTTATGTAATTATATTTTATACAAAAATGTTTATTAAATGTTTAATAAATATATTTAAAATTTAATATATATTAAAATTTAATTATATATTACATATATATATTTATTTTTTATATAAAATCTTTATAAATTAACTCTGTTCATACAAAAAAATTATTTAAAACAAATTAGTTTTATAACCGTAATATTATTTCTACTCTTATTAGCTTTTTATATGTGTGTAATACTTTATTTGAATTAAAAAGCATTTAATTAGTATATTGTTTTAAAACAAAATTTTTTTAAAATTAATTAATGAAAGGCTCGTATAATTTAACAAAATTAAACAAATCATATATAGTAGGCCAACTGAACGAGCAAATAAATAAGGTGTAAAAATTTTTATTAATAGTTAAATAATTAAATTAACATTCCGTTACAGAATCGATATAAATTGTAAACGTTTCGACTGCACTACAGTCTTTATCAATACATAAAAGTTAAATATTAAAATACAAAGTTAAATGTTAAAAATACAAAGTTAGTTAAATATTAAAATATAAAATTGAAACGATTCTTCGCTGTTGACCAATAGATATGCAAGGCGATTGGTCTGAGATGCCAAGTTATGCGACATTTGAGCATGCTACGGATATAATACGCGAATTAAATCAATGTCAGAGAAAATTAAAAAATCTTTCAACTTACATTATCGTTTTAACAAGTCCTTTTCCCCGATATTTCAAGTGTGTGTTGCGAAGTCTGAATACCAAATGTCAAAATAGAGAGCGTGATGTATTTATTTATTACCAATGTTTTTTCTAAATTATGATTCAGCAAATTTTTTAAGTATGTCAAAATAACTACTGTCTAACAATTCGGTGTCTGTATTTAAATTAATTCCATTTTTCTGTTCTTTAATGTGGATCATTTCAGATATTAGTCTTTTATGGTAGTTCTTTTCGTGATCCATAATTTTAATATTGTCCCAGTCAAATGTATGTTGTTCGTTTAGAATGTGTTCTGTGACAACCGAATGTCTAGCAGAGTCTAATTTAATATTATTTTTATGTTCTTTAAGTCTCGTTCCTAACTGTCTTTTTGTCTGTCCGACATATGTGGCGTCACAATCGTTGCAATTCAATTTATAAATAACATTAGAATTCGTTAACTCAACGTTGATTCGACTTTAGATTTATCTTCATCACTTAATAAATTTTCAACATCTTATTGTAATGTTTCCAAATCTTCGCTGGAAGAACCCATTTTTTAAATATTATTTTATTTTTATTTTTTATAATAATATTTTACTTATTTTAATTTATAGTTTTATTTCAGAATTTCAAAGATTGAACACATTAAACATTTGATATCTCGTTAATTTTTGTTTAAATTACCAAATTCAAGAAGTTAAAAATTTAATATATATATATATATATATATATATATATACAGGATGTGTCATTTTAAACGTGCACTCCACATAACTCTTTTAGTTTTGATTTTAGAGCAAAATGTCTCAGATATAAATTATTTATAAATTTATACATAAAATATCATTTTGTAAAATGTAGATGAAAAAATATTTGGCATATAAATATACATATACATATATAGTTATCATCCTTGTTTTGTATATATCGATAATAAATAAAAAATTTTAATATTATTTTTATTTTTAAAACAAATTAGTTTTTATAACCATAATATTACTTCTGCTTTTATTAGCTTTTTATTTGTGTAATACTTTATTTGAATTAAAGAGCATTTAATTAGTATATTGTTTTAAAATAAAATTTTTTAAAAATAGTTTATTATTAATGTATATAGAAATGGAGGAAAAAAGATAATATATAATTAAAAAATACTTCTCTTTTTTTCTCTTTTTAAAAGATTTTTTTTATATAATATATAAAATATAAAAAAAAATATTACTTGCACTTTTAAAAATGAAAATAATGTATAACTTACACAGTTGAGTCATAAATTTGGATTAAGTCAAAAACATTACTTGGCGTAATTAAAATTTTATAATTTAAATTATTATATATATTATATAATGTATTATATATATATATATATGTATATATATATATATATACATAAATATAAATTAAATGGCGCGCGCGTAGCGCGCGCTGGTTGTGTTCTAGTAACTTTTAAAAATTGTATAATTACGAACGAAAGAAAAATCATAGCAAATAAAATTTTCAAAAATTAAGAGACCAAACAACCCCTTATGTAAAAACGAGGCACCGTGTATTTTTACGTGAACAATTGAGAGAATCTATATTATAGATTCGGTACTCAATAAACGGCTGAAGTGATCGAGTTTTTACTAGTTAAAGTTAAGATATGCCAGCGAATCTTTTTATCTCAAACTGAATAAATTTTTCTAAATGCTGTATTTTTTATGACTTGAGTTATAAACAAAATTGTTATTACAAATAATTATAAATAAACATTATATTTTTTAAATGTCGAATAGTAAATTTATAAAGGCATATCTTTGATTAACATTAATAGGCATTTTATCAATGTTGAATCCGTTTGTATTTTCAAAATAACGATAATAAAAACAAAGAATACAATAAATTTATAATATATGATTTTATAATCAGTATATAAAAAAATTTCTATACCTAAATGCTTTGTTCTTAAATAGAAAAAATAATCATTTACATTTCTATTTCACTATTTCTTTTTCCCTATTTTTTTGTTATATTTAGTGCCATTCTGAAAGAAATATTTACAACTGTAAAGCCCTACATACAATAGAGAAAATATTAAATATTAGGAATAGGAATTATATAAAAATAATAAAATCAAAAAATTCTGATATATAAATAATAACAAAAATTCAGATATAAAGAGTTCTTACTAGTTTATTAGGCCTTACTAGTCCTTTATACCCAATTTTTATATCAGAATTATCGATTGTATTTATTTCAAAATAATTATTATTCTTAAATGTTTAATATTTACTCCAAATACTTCCTTTATTATGCAAGGAATAAGAAGATAAAATTTCAACATATGTCCTTCTTAAATATATACAGGGTGCCTCCATACAATACTTGTACAAACGTGTTTTAAACGTAAAACAGACTTTTTAAAAATCTAATACAAAAATGAAGCAGCAATAATCTTTCAGCGATTGAAAGTAAGGGATTTTTCGCAAACTAAACCTTGTGGAAATGAAATATTAACAAAATCACATTCAGGATGCCCAGCAGACTCAATAAAAAAAATTTCCTAACTTTTTCAGATTTTCCAAGACCAGAAATTAATTTTTTCCCTGACTTTTTAGTATTATTTTTTCCAAATATATAATTTGCATATATCTTTATAATAAATCAATTAAATGTTAAATCATGAAATCCTTGTTATATTTTTTATATTTATTTAATAAAATTATAATTATATATAGTTTATATTTATTTAATAAAAAATTTCTTTTCCCCGCCAATTCCAGATTTATAAAATTCCTTGATAATGCCCGGTTTTCTAGATTTCCCTGACCACTTAGATACCCTGACATTCTTTTATCAATTTCATGTAGAGTTTACTTTAATAGAATTTTAATTTGAGGCTTAATTACAAGCTATAATTACATGATGACAAAAATTGGGCATGGACATGCAAGAAATGATGGCCTCTCGACATTTTCGCTGAGGAAAAATCATATCTAAATGATCCCAGGAATCTGCCATTAAAAGGTTTACTCTCTATTAATTTTGAGACACCCTAAATATATATATATATATATTGTTATTCTTTAGAAAGTAAGTCTTCTTCGAAACATAAATAAAATTCTTTAGAGAATATTCTCTTTAGATATATTAGAATAATTGTTCGACTAATAAGAATTATTCTTTCTTAACAAAATTAATAATTATATATCTTATTGCTTAATTAATTATCTGCACTGAAAAAAAATTATTACATTAATAAATATTTGTTTTACTGTCGTAAAATAAATTTTTTATATGAGACAAATATTTATTTGTTTTGAGAAAAGAATTTTGTTACATAAAATAAATATTTTTCAATTCAAATCAATATTATTAGTTTCAAATAAATGATTTATTCGGCAATATCGAAATAAATACTTATTCAAACTCAATAACTTATTTTTTCAGTGCAGCTTTTCGAAAGCCAAAATCTTCATAAAATATTGATAATTTAATGAGATATAAAATTTTTTAATTTAAAACGAAAAGCAACTTTTTTAGCTTTCCATTTGCAAAATTTCGATGAAATAAATTCTGTCTTCTTCCAAGATTCCTAAATTTTTCAATACATTAAATAATGCAGTTAATTAAATAACTAAATAGAATTGAAATGAATTTTACAATCTAAAATAAACGCTAGTTTTACGTGTTAGCTATACAAGAAATTTCATTTGTAATCCTTTTATTGTAATCAGAATGTATTTTGTCATGGAATATTTTTCTATTTTTTATCAATTATGGTTTTTATTCATATATCATAAAAAAATTTATTACAATAGTTTCGCGGTCAGCCAAAAAGAAATTATAGTTTTCCTATTTTAATTAAAATATCGAAAGTTGTTTATTTTGTAACTATGGAGATGATACGTTAATTCCTTCGCAAGAATAATTGTATAAATAGATATAAAAATATATAAAAAAATACATTTGCATATTATTATTCGCAACGCGCGTCCTGTTTTTTTTACAACTGCAAAGAGGAAGAAGGGAGATGCTTGTAAAAAACATGGGGCCTCTTTAAGATCATATAGCTTAAGGGCCACAAAACTGTAGATCGACCCTGTATATATGTACCGTATATTGTAAAAAGATTGCAAAAAGAAGAAAGAAACGAATTCGAGAAAAGAATAAATTAGAGAAAAAAAATCGATTTTAGACAGAAAATACGCACTGTTAACATCTTCTTAAGAAAAAAATATTGAATAGAAAATATTTCTATTTTTATTTTGTTCGACATAATACAATACTATTTTTTAATCCCTAAAAAGAAAACGAAGAAAGAGGTAAATCAGTGTGGACAAGATGGATCGGTTTTCGCATCTTGTGATCTATCCTTTTCTTAATTAAGTCGTTTTTACAGGACCACGAAGTGTGTCGGCAAACATGCCAAAGAATTCACGCAGAGGGAAACTAATATATATTCAAGCAATTTGCTTCCCTGCCGAGGGAAAAATCATAGATGGGAAAAAAGTTTCACCGTCAAAGATGTGTCTTTATTCTTGTGTGCTTTGAAATCTGATTTTTATATTGCTCTTCTGAATTTGACATAACATGTTCGACATATAGATGTAATTACGAGATTTTCTAACTCTTCAAATATTGTACACTGAAAAAAAAATTATTAAACTAATAAATATTTTTATTTCAATACTGCCTAATAAATTTATTACCAATAAATATTTTTTCGCGTCAAATCAATATTATTAGTTTCAAATAAATGATTTATTTGGCAGTATTGCGAAATAAATACTTATTCGAATTCAATACATTTTTTTCAGAGTAAAATCAAATTACGAGATATAAATTATATATAAAATAATATAAAATAAGAAACTCAAAAAGAGGTATCGGGTGATCGTGCATCCTGCGTCGCCGAAATTCTGCTTACAATATAAAATATTTTTTGTATTACAATTGATGGGACTTCATAGAAAATATAATTAAATTCATATAATAAACGTGAAAAAATTGTTTGAATTTAATTGTCTTTATTGTCACTATTATATTTTAGCATATTACAATATAAGCGCGTTTTTATTTTGCAATTCCCTTCAGTGACCTAATAGAAATTATAATGAATATATTTAAAAACTTGAAAAAATTATTCTAATTTAATTTTCTTATTTGTCGTCTTGTATTAGGTATATGCAACGTAATAAATAAGAGATCGATGACTTAATTTCTAAAAAATATTTATTTATATGTAAAAATTGATACAAAAATATAAAACACTTATAATATATTAAATATATTAATTACATATAATAGTATTATTAATTCTTAATTGTATTAACCCTTAGACTGCTGGGAAAGTCACTTTTGTAACTCGATGCAAATCTTCGAAATTGTGTACAATGTGTATGTTACTTATATAGATAAATTTTGAGGAAAAAAAACCTCAATTTTGATGAAAAAATGCTGACAGTCTAAAAGGGTTAAGAATAATATATAATTTTATTGTTTATATATTTCAAAAGCAATTTTTTTTTTTATTTTTTAACTTGCAAAAATAACATTTTTAGTATGATTATATATGTTTGTGGAATCATTAGCAATGAGTTAAATGCCGCGATCATTAGATAGACCCAAAATGCCCCCCTCTAGTTAAATGGATGAATCTGGTTCGTCAAAATTCTCTGTAAATCAAAAAAAGTGTGGCTATTGTTAAAAACAAATCATACACTTATGGATGCAACTTTCACATCTTTCATGCTGCTGACAAAGTTTACTCTTTGTGTCAGGATCACTTTTGCAGAATTGCCTTTGTCACGGATAAATATAGAGATTATTTTCTTATCTGAGAATTCGATACAAGTTATATCGCAATCGAAAATACCAACAATGTTACTTTTTATACCACAAAAATATTTTTTGTATCACAATTGATGAGACATCATAGAAAATATAATTAAATTCATATAAAAAACGTGAAAAAATTGTTTGAATTTAATTGTCTTTATTGTCACACTATATCTTAGCATATTACAATATAAGCGTGTTCTTATTTTGCAATTCCCCTTATTGACCTAATAGAAATTATAATGAATATATTTAAAAACTTGAAAAAATTAATCTAATTTAATTATCTTATTTGTCGTCTTGTATTAAATATATGCAACGTAATAAATAAGAGATCGATGACTTAATTTCTAAAAAAATATTTATTTATATGTAAAACTTGATACAAAAATATAAAACATTTATAATATATTAAATATATATTAAATAAATAAATTATATTATAATATAAAAATGTATTATGCAAGAATATATTAATTATATTATAATATATTATAAATATATTAAATATATTATTTACATATAGTTCAGGTTTATTCCGGACTCCCCTTAATTAAGGCTTGCCGGGGCGTTTTTAGAGGACCGCCAAACCCCTTACAACCTCCTTCTCTCTTTTCCTATTTACATTATCACATATCATTGATATCAAACATTATCATACATATTGTTACATTGTAATGTACAATATATACAATATGATACAATAACAGAAAATCATAACTCCTCTCCTCCCTTCTCCCCTTCCCCTCTCACCTTTCCCTTAAATACAATTCTGCTCCTCTTCTTCCTCACCTGGCCATTTTGCGACCTTACAATATAACTGGGTCCCTTCCCCCCTGTCCCTCTGCCACTATCCTATCCTTTCCTACTGAATCCTTTTCTCCTCGACCCCCTTTGCCTCTACATCCCTTTTCTAACCTTTTCCTATTCCTATTCTCTCTTTTTTTTTTCTATTCTTTGCTCCTCTTTCGTCCCATATTCATCTCTTCCTCCTCTTCTTTCTTCACCACCTTTTCTTCGACATTTCCTCCTTCGTTCTCCTTCATCTACCTCGCCTCTTCCTCTGTTTAATCTTTCTATCGTTGCCAGCATTTGCTCAATTACGCGCCTATCTTATATGATATTGCGCGCGCTTGTTGATTACATTTAATAGTATTATTAATTCTTAATCGTATTAATTAACCCTTAAACTGTTGGCAAAGTCACTTTTGTGGCTTGGTACAAATCTTCGAAATTGTGTACAATGTGTATGTTACTTATATAGATAAATTTTGAGGAAAAAAAACCTCAATTTTAATGAAAAAATGCTGGCAGTCTAAAAGGGTTAAGAATAATATATAATTTTATTGTTTATATATTTCAAAAGTAATTTTTTTTTAATTTTTTTACTTGCAAAAAAAACATTTTTAGTATGATTATATATGTTTGTGAAATCATTAGCCATGAGTTACATGACGAGTTAAATGCCGATCATTAAAAAGACCCAAAATGCCCCCTCTAGTTCAATGGATGATCTGATCCGTCGAAATTCTCTGTAAATCAAAAAAAGTGTGGCTATTATATTAAAAACAAATCACTTATGGATGCAACTTTTACATCTTTCATGCTGCTGACTTTTCTTATCTGAGAATTCGATACAAGTTATATCGCAATCGAAAACACCAACAATAAATACGTATTATTTGTCCACACAATCGTAAAATAATAAATTGTTACATTTGCGGAGAAAATTTGTGCCGAATAAGGCTTTCATTGTAAATTGCAATATTTTTGTCGTAATGGACATTAAATTGTAGTAATATTCACGAAATTTATTATATAAAATGTTGGAAATCGCATATAACATATATTGAAAAATTCCTAATATTAATGATAGAAAATTCTTGAGAGTTTAAAATATTGAATAATTGTTACTAAAAATTATTCATGCAATAATTAGAGTATTTTCGTTGGTCAAGCGAATAATGTAGTTTTGCAAGGAAAACACAAGATTCATAAACATTACACAATTGAATACATCGAGCGTGCGTATACTGTAAAAAATATGTAATATGTTACACAAAATTATGTAAAATTACATAAATGATAATTGATTTTTGATGATAAAAATAAAAAAGGAACCATGTAAAAGAGAGGGAGATGATATTTAAGATGCGCGAAGCTTCTCAAAATTATCATCGTTTCTCGTAAAAGGATATGCAATATATTATATAAAAACACGTATAATTACATAAATAATAAATGTAAAGTTACAAGATAAATAATGAAAATATATAGAATGTTTCATTATTTATATGTATATTGTAATTTTACATATTACTTTTGTAATATAAATTCTTTAAATTTTAAATTCGGACTTTAACGCTCAATTCGCCAAGATCCTTTCACTTTTAGATTAAAAATTAATCAGCTACGTCATTAATAATATTCATAGCGCGAAAAATATATATATATAAGTATAAAAATAATAAAAATAAATAGATATATTAAAATGAAAGTTAGTTGTTTCATCTCGAAATAAGTAGCTCCTTGTCTGTGTATTATTTATAAAATAAGAGCATGCAAAGCTATATACAAGTATGCCGACATGCAGACACTCTTAGCATCTTTGTCTGTTTATTAAAACTTGTTTATAAGGCTATTTAATCACGTGCGAATATATCGTTCGTTGCAACCGCGTGCTCAATCTCGAATCATTTCATATACTGCATTTTTCATGTCCAAGATCTCTTTTTATGAACAAGCATACACGTGCCACGCAGATATGTAAATCAATGCCGCGCTTCTCACTCGCGGATTTTTATAAAAGCTCTTTTTAAACCGGCTACAGAGATATTCCACCAATATTTTTAACCAAATAAATCGGAATCTATTTTTAATTGCTCAATCTTAACATTAAACGTACCAAAACTCGCGAATATATTAAAAAATGTTATTAAATTTAGAAAAATAAAAATATAAATGTAAAATTAATAATAAATTAAAAATAATAATTAAAAATAAAGCGATAAAAATTAAATAAATCCTTTTATCGCTTGGTAAAAATCCTTGATTTCTATTTTTATTTTCATCTAATTGTAAGTCAAAGATGTGTGTTTGAGCATTTGGGCAATTATCACGTTATTTGGAAAATTCGACACTAAAATGGGACTGTTTCTCTTCAATTTCACGTGTTTGTATTAAATACAAACGCACTTCTGATATACGAAAATAATGCAGAATTTTTTTTCGCGAACATATTTAAAATACTTCATAATTTTGTAATTCGACGAATGCTTCGAAAAAATATTTTATTTGTATTTTCAATATAAATTGTACTATATTTTCTAAAATTTCGTTCTATATAAATATCCCTGTTTTGCATAAATAGAGAATACGGAAGATATTCCTTCCAATTAGCAATTGTAATTGCAATTTCTTATTTATGCAGGGTATTTCCAAATTACTGAATATTCTTTTTAATGAAAAAATTCTCTGGTTAATTTGGGCAAATTTTTGTTTAACAAAAATGTAAAAGTATATCTATATTTTTCGAGTTGAGATTCAAAAAGGGCTTTTTATTAACTAAACTTTATAAAGTTAAAAAATAACAAAATTATATTTTTCAATCAATTTCGGAAATTTAATTCAATAAGATTTTCAGTTGACGTTTAGTTCCAAAGATACTTATATGATGAAAAAATGTGAAAATTTGTAGAAACTGATCTTTTTCGAATTTTCGCTGACAAATCGACTTTAAAGCCAGAGAGAATCTGCTATTAAAAAAACATATTCAATAATTTATAATATTTATATATATATATATATATATAAAATAAAATTATTATCCATGATATTTTGTACATTATTGCAGCATATAGAAGAGAATAATTTTCCAGATAGTTTATAGCGTGCGAATAAAATGTTTTATTACTGCGAAACTGCATTGTGCCGCTTTTCAGAAACATGCTTCTCTTGATTGAAGAATTAACCGAAAAATAACATAGATAGTTTCGAAAGTGAGCAAAACCTGCGCGTTTCAACCGTGTCCCGTTGTATATAATACCAATAAGAGAAAGTGATTAAGATCCTCCCTTTCGCTATAAAAAACACGTAACCGTCCGAAATAGAATTATCATATTTTAGGTAATAACAGATTTATTAGAAAATACCAGGGTTGAGTAAGTTAATGATTTTTTTAAACTAAGTTAAGTTAAAGTTAGTTGCTTACAAAATTATAAAAGTTTTATGAACAAAAAATTAACTCAGTTAAATTAGAATTTTGTTTGCTAATTCTTTTAATATATATAATAACAAAAAACAAAGAAATTTTGATTTTCATATAAAAAAATATATTTTTTGGTAATTACAACTGATGACAAATTAACATAAAAATTAATAATACTTTAATTTAAAAATAATACATTTATAATTTATACAAAAAAACAATATTATTATATTTTAATATAATATAATTGAAGAAACTCATTATTAATTCTTTCAAATGAGTATAGAAATAAATAAGAAATATATATCGGCTCTCAATATTATTAATAATAATAACACATGAATTTTTAAATCGGCCAATAGAGCCCAAACGCGAAAAATTAATTCCTCGGAACTATATCTCTTGGTTTAAAATTACTAAGTTCCATATATAAATTAATCTCGAACTCGCATAACACTTGCACTTGGAGAATAATAGGCGAGAAAAATATAGGTCCGAAAAGGTCGCTGAAGCAGGAATCGAACGCGCGTCTTTCACTTTCCGGGCGACTGCTCTTACCAATAAAAATATAATGTAAAAAAATTAATTGACAAACTCGAAAATATAAAATAAAAAATAATAATTAATAAAATAAAATAAAACAAAATAATTAAAAAATTTGTTATATGGCAAAGATATTATTTTATTAAAATTCTTCTGTTAAAATAATGTCTATGAAGATTTTAGCATGGATTTTTTGACGATACGATGACATTAATTCTTGAAAACAAAGAGCATTTTTTTCTGCATAAAAATATAATACATGGATTTCAAATCTTGCATTTCTCACGATATTATCCTTCGTATTCCTTTATATTATATAACTTACTATATATTTAAGGATTTATTTAAAGATTTATTCATTCTATAAAGGTATATTATTTAAAAAATATATATTTTAATAATCCATTAAATTATTATGCATATAAGACATGAGAAATTTCCGTTCATTAAACATAATTATTATGCGATAATAAGAATTTTTGTCAGATCAATTGTCGTTCGTTTTACAAATATCTAACTACAGTACTACAGATCGATTTATCAATATTTTCATAAAAAATTTATAACGGAGAGGAAGGATTCAAGAAATTGATAGAAATCATACCAACAATCCAAAGTCTACGCTACAAGATTTATCAAAAATTGTCGAGCCGAATAAAAAAATTTAATAAAAATGACTTACTTGGCTCGTCAAGCTTTTCGCTTGTTTCGACCTCGACATTCTGCATAACGTCCAGATCGTCCTGAAAGATTAGTGAACTCGCAGGTATATATATCTGCGAGTTCACTAATCTTTCTGGAAGATCTGGACATATAGAAAGTTCTACGAGAGACACTTCCTCTTCATAATCCGAGGGTGCGGTATCCGTCGAAGAAGACGCCGAATTGGTTTCCTCTTCTATATCCATACCGCTCTTTATTATATAATAATAAAGCTCTTTTATTATTTTCTTAAATACGGGAGAATTAATTGTTTGTCGAAGGCCTGCCAAAAATAGTTGCAAAACAGTACAAGATTTTATAAGTTGCGCAAAGTGTAAAGGATGGTTCACTAAAAATAATATCAGGCATCATTTTAAAGAATGTGTAGGAAAATCGAAAGGCAGAAATGTACAAGTTTTAGGACGTGCTTTGATGGGCAGAATTCATGAATGTGCAATTGAGACAGTAAGAAAATTTTTATTCCCAGTTTTGAGGAAAGATGATGTTACACAAAGTATTAAATATGATAAATTTATTTATAAATATTATGTATAAATATTATTTGTTTACAAATATTATAATTAAATTACACACAATATGGTATATGATGCAAAATAATAATCCATATATAACTTTTGTATATAGGTTGCTGATAAATACGTAAGATTCTTAATTCGTGGAAAATTGGGACGTACAGTGCCTGTGATTTTAGACATGGTATTAGTTTAATGTGTTGAACTAATTTTGAACCAGCGAAAGGATGCAAATGTTCCTGAGAAAAATCCGTATGTGTTTGGCATACCTAGTAGTACCAAACGTCATTTCAAATATTTAAGAGCGTGTATCCTTATGCGATATTTTTCTAAAAAATGTGATGCACAAATACCACATTCTTTAAGAGGTACTGAATTACGTAAACATATTGCTACAACATGCATTACGTTAAATTTATCTGACAATGAAGTGGATGATTTGGCGAACTTTATGGGACATCACGAGAAAATTCATAAACGCCATTATTGACAGTCAATAGCAGCTGTAGAGATAGTTCGTATGACGAAATTTCTTGAAGCAGCATTAGGTGAAAATGAGCAACAGCTATCTAATAATAGTGATTCAGGTATATACACTATTTATCTTATTATATATATGCCACAAGTACTTTTTATATATTAATTTTTGTATAAAATATATTAATTATTGTATTCCTTTTTTAAACTTTTCTGCATTCTTAATATATCTATTTAATTAGAAGAAAAAATCAGACAAAAGTCCGTATAAACCAAAACTTATGAAATTAAGGCTAATGTGTGCCACGATCATGGATGTCTGTGTAGAAATAAAAGTAGTAATAATGAATGCAACAATGAAACGTTACGTTTGGAACCTATTAAATCAAAGTATGAATATGATATATTCATTGAAATGGATTCAAATTGAGAATACGTTTCATTATTGTGTTCATTCTGCTTTACTCAATTTTTATGCATCGACGTCCGCGGTTGTAGCATATATTAGCCCTTAGTTTCAAGAATTGGTTACATATATATATACATATATAATAATTATCATAATATTGTGTTATTATTAACAGAAGAGGAAGAGATGCAAGAAACAAACAAAGATACTTTGAGTGCAGAATCGGAAAACGATGCCGAAACATGTATGATAAGTTCACGTAAGCCTTCTTTATTACGAACAGAAAGGAAATTACCGAAATTTCTTAGCGTAACAGATGAACAACAAAAATCTGTAAAAAAGAAAATCGTGCATCAAAACCATACTATAGTGAATAATGACAATGATTCTGACGAAACTTATTCCCCAAAGATAAAGAAACGTGGCAGTAGTAAGTTTATTTTCTCATTTTCACATATTGTATTCAGTTTTTATAAACTTATCAAGTCAGAGTGGATTTTCTTTTAAATATTATTTAGTATTATATTTTCATGTGACTATGTCAAAGTATATTAATATATTAAGCTTTTATTTATAATGCATTTTTTGATAGAATTTTAATGTACATAATAACAATATTTAATTAAAAAATAATAATGATAACTGATAAAGGTTCCACACACATTAGCTTAATTTAGTTATATATTTATTTATATTATTTGTATTTTTTATATTATTTTATATTATTTTATATTATTTATATTATTTTATTTTTGCATTTCTATTTCTTTTTATTCTTATAATTATGACGTTATAATTTTAATATTTTCTTATTAATGAAAGTTTGTCAGTACTCTGAAGAGAATTTTAAAGTAATTTTATTCTACTAGTAATTTAAATAAAAATACATTTAAATAAAATTTAGGTAAATTATTGCTTTTTATATAGAAATATTTATTCTGATTCATAGATAGTTAATTTATTTTGTAGCATCTCCATTTGGTATAACAAAACGAAGACGTTGGACGGAAGAAGAACGTAATACAATATTGAAAGAATTTCAAAAAGAAATTACCACTTCACAGCTGCCATCTAACAAAAAAATTTCCTGTATAAAAATAAGTCTTATTTATCGATCCGTTGATCAAATTAAACGTGGCCCCCTTTTATCGGGCCCCATGCGTCCCTAATGTTTTTTTTTCCCCCCCCCCTGTTTTTGCCCATTCGGAATTTTTTTTTTTCCCCCCCCCTCCGTGTTCTTTTTAGCCCCCCCCCCAATCGTGTCCCTATTTTTTTTTTTCCCCCCCCTCCCCCTTTTAGTTTTTTTTGTAGAGTCCCCGTCCGTTTTGTTTTTTTTTTTTTTTTGTTTTGTTTCCCTGACCCCCAGTCCCCCTTGTGTTTTTCTCCCCCCTTTCCCCCCGTTGTTACATGCGAGCATGTTAAAAAAGAAAGAAAAAAGTACACAAGTTTGTTTTTGGGATTTTTTCATTAATTTTTGAGCATATTGTAAGTATTTATATTCTTTTATAATATGTATTATGATAAAGGCAAATCCTATCCCCCTTCTGTTGGTTTGTTTTTTTTTTTTTCCCCCTGTTTGCTCATCCTTTCCCTTTTTCCCCTTTTTTTTACTTTTTTTCCCCCTTGTTTCCCCCCCCCCTTTTGTTCCCCTTTTTTGGCTCCCCCCTGATTATTTTCCCCCCTTCCTTCCTATCCCTATTTTGTTTTTCCTTCTTTTTTTAATAACATTACACAATGAGAAAAAAAACGGGAAAAAAGGGGAACAAAAAAAGGGGGGGGCCAAAACGGCAATAGGCTGGGGAACAAAAAAATAACAAATCAACTCGGGTAACATTAATTTTTTCATGATTATAATATATATAAAACTGAGTCTGTTGCATTGAAATTTTCGTAATTTTTCAAGATTAATTTCTTGGAATATTACAAAAAGAGGGCCCTCCCGTTTCCTTAAGAGCTCCACAATATTTTTGTATCTCAAAATGTCTCAAATGTTTACTTATATTCCTGTCTTTTTAATTGAAAAAAAATATTAAAATTAATTCTATATAGCAATGACAGATAGTTTGTAAGTAAAATATAGTGATTTTAAATAATTTATATAATTTTTTTATAAAAGGATTACATATATTATACTTGACAACTAGTAATATCTTGTGAATACACATTTCATAAATAACACAAGCGCAGAGAAGTAAATTGCATTAGATGTATCGTTTTCATCTAATATCTCTTCTATCAGAAATCTTTATCTTAACTACGATTTTATTTTAAATATCATAATTATATTTTCTCTCTCTCTCTCTCTCTCTCTCTTTCTTTCTTTTCAGGAGACGCGGTAGTGTCTCCGGCCATGTTCAAACCCTAAAAGACCTTAAAAAAGACACTACAAGTCTCTTATCCTGCACCATCAAAGTCCATCTTTTGGGGGTGTAGAACTACTAAAATATAAAAAATTTTAAATTTCACGTAATATAACCTGAAAGGCGGCATCGCCAAGAGTAATTTGAGCCAAGAAGAAATAAAATCGGTCAAGCCGTTCTGGAGATACAAGCGGTCAAAAAGTGACGTTTTTTATGAAAAATGAAGTAACGTCGTCTTCTTCTTCTCTGTCCACGTCCGCTGACGTCATCAGGATTATATATATATATATAATATGTCTTTCACCCTCTTTCACCCTGTTTCGTCTTCTTTCACCCTCTTTCATTCTCTCTCACCCTCTTTCATCCTCTTTCACTCTCTTTCGTCCTCTCTAACCCTCTTTCATTCTTTCTCACCCTCTTTCACTCTCTTTTGTCCTCTTTCACCCTCTTTCGTCCTCTTTCACCTTCTTAATGATGAATTCCTAATTGCTTACACAAATTGCTTACATTGTATGTATGTATGTACCATCTCACATAATGCATATCTTAAAACATTATGTTAAAATAATGTAGATTAAAATATATTTTTATAATATTGCATATCGATGTTTCTTGTATGCTGCCTGTAAACAATTAAGAATATATATAAACAATGTTGTACTGTACTATTTTGAAAATTAAATCTCACATATGTCAGAGCATTGTGAAATAAGTGAAATATTTGCTAGAAAGAATTGATGGTGTTTCTCTGCAATAGCAATTCTGCAATAACTATCGTGTAACTACCATATGAATAAATGTTTGCAAGCATTATTTCTTGACTGTTTATGAAACTGTTCAGAGAAACCTGAATTATTATATCTTGATTGTTTGCATATTCGATGAATGATAATGGCTATTTAAAAGAAGAATTTCTTTAATTACTTTTGGAGTGTCATAATAATCGTTTTTTGAACATATGGTGTCGTCAAAATAGCTAGGGTATAAATGTACTATACTTAATTTTGTACTGTCGCTGTACTAACCGATCTACACTTAATTGCTTATACATATGTACCAGTGCATTTTACCACAAATCACAAGTAATGTATACATCAGAGTGTCAATGTACTCTTATGTATACAATAAAATTTTTATTCTTTTTTGCTGTCGTCAAAATAGTAGACTGACATATATATATATATATATATATATGTGCAGAGGTAGTTTTCGGGACATTGTGTGCGACACAATGGCAGTTTCCAGGACTTTTGTTGCTTTTCAGGACTGTCCTGAAAAAAATTATGTATCTAATGGCAGTTTTCAGGGCGTCCCGAAAACTGTCTTTGGACATATAAAGGAACTGTCCTCAAATGTACCTTTTAATATATATTGTTTATATATATAAATTTATTTGTATAATGGTACATTTCAGGACATATTAAGAAAATATAGAAATTAATATGTACTAATGAATATATATATAAAATACAATATATATATTTCAAAGAATGATTTCTAATAAAGATTCTAGTTAATATAAGCTTTATATATTGATTCCTATTTAATATACTTTAAAAATACATAAATTAATTTGTATACTGGTTCTTTTCAGGACATATTAAGAAAATATAGAAATTAATATGTACTAATGTATATATATATAAAATACAATATATATATTTCAAAGAATGATTTCTAATAAAGATTCTAATAAATTTAAGCTTTATATATTATTTCTTATTTAATATACTTTAAAAATACATAAATTAATTTGTATAATGGTTCTTTTCAGGACATGTTAACAAATTTACGAAATTAATATGTTGTATCGATGCATATATATCATGAATCACAATATATATTTTCAAGAAAGGATCTCTAGTAACGATGTAATAAATTTATAAGCTTTACAATTAATTTTTTATTTAATATAAAAGTACAAAAATTTATATTTGTGTAATGGTTCTTTTCAGGACATGTTAACAAAATTATGACATTAATTCGTTATCGATGCGTATATATATCGTGAATATCACAATATATATTTTCAAGAAAGAATTTCTATTAACAATTCTGATAAATACAAGTTATATATATATATATATATATATATATGTGCAGAGGTAGTTTTCGGGACATTGTGTGCGACACAATGGCAGTTTCCAGGACTTTTGTTGCTTTTCAGGACTGTCCTGAAAAAAATTATGTATCTAATGGCAGTTTTCAGGGCGTCCCGAAAACTGTCTTTGGATATATAAAGGAACTGTCCTCACATGTACCTTTTAATATATATTGTTTATATATATAAATTTATTTGTATAATGATACATTTCAGGACATATTAAGAAAATATAGAAATTAATATGTACTAATAATATATATATAAAATACAATATATATATTTCAAAGAATGATTTCTAATAAAGATTCTAGTTAATATAAGCTTTATATATTAATTCCTATTTAATATATTTTAAAAATACATAAATTAATTTGTATACTGGTTCTTTTCAGGACATATTAAGAAAATATAGAAAATAATATGTACTAATGTATATATATATAAAATACAATATATATATTTCAAAGAATGATTTCTAATAAAGATTCTAATAAATTTAAGCTTATATATTATTTCTTATTTAATATACTTTAAAAATACATAAATTAATTTGTATAATGGTTCTTTTCAGGACATGTTAACAAATTTACGAAATTAATATGTTGTATCGATGCATATATATCATGAATCACAATATATATTTTCAAGAAGGATCTCTAGTAACGATGTAGTAAATTATAAGCTTTTACAATTAATTTTTTATTTAATATAAAAGTACAAAAATTTATATTTGTGTAATGGTTTCTTTTCAGGACATGTTAACAAAATTATGAAATTAATTCGTTATCGATGCGTATATATATCGTGAATATCACAATATATATTTTCAAGAAAGAATTTCTATTAACAATTCTGATAAATACAAGTTATATATATATATATATATATATATATGTCAGTCTACTATTTTGACGACAGCAAAAAAGAATAAAAATTTTATTGTATACATAAGAGTACATTGACACTCTGATGTATACATTACTTGTGATTTGTGGTAAAATGCACTGGTACATATGTATAAGCAATTAAGTGTAGATCGGTTAGTACAGCGACAGTACAAAATTAAGTATAGTACATTTATACCCTAGCTATTTTGACGACACCATATGTTCAAAAAACGATTATTATGACACTCCAAAAGTAAATAAAGAAATTCTTCTTTTAAATAGCCATTATCATTCATCGAATATGCAAACAATCAAGATATAATAATTCAGGTTCTCTGAACAGTTTCATAAACAGTCAAGAAATAATGCTTGCAAACATTTATTCATATGGTAGTTACACGATAGTTATTGCAGAATTGCTATTGCAGAGAAACACCATCAATTCTTTCTAGCAAATATTTCACTTATTTCACAATGCTCTGACATATGTGAGATTTAATTTTCAAAATAGTACAGTACAACATTGTTTATATATATTCTTAATTGTTTACAGGCAGCATACAAGAAACATCGATATGCAATATTATAAAAAATATATTTAATCTACATTATTTTAACATCATATTTTAAGATATGCATTATGTGAGATGGTACATACATACATACAATGTAAGCAATTTGTGTAAGCAATTAGGAATTCATCATTAAGAAGGTGAAAGAGGACGAAAGAGGGTGAAAGAGGACAAAAGAGAGTGAAAGAGGGTGAGAAAGAATGAAAGAGGGTTAGAGAGGACGAAAGAGAGTGAAAGAGGACGAAAGAGGGTGAGAGAGAATGAAAGAGGGTGAAAGAAGACGAAACAGGGTGAAAGAGGGTGAAAGACATATTATATATATATATAATCCTGATGACGTCAGCGGACGCGGACAGAGAAGAAGAAGACGACGTTACTTCATTTTTCATAAAAAACGTCACTTTTTGACCGCTTGTATCTCCAGAACGGCTTGACGATTTTATTTCTTCTTGGCTCAAATTACTCTTGGCGATGCCGCCTTTTAGGTTATATTACGTGCAATTTAAAATTTTTTATATTTTAGTAGTTCTACACCCCCAAAAGATGGACTTTGATGGTGCAGGATAAGAGACTTGTAGTGTCTTTTTTAAGGTCTTTTAGGGTTTGAACATGGCCGGAGACACTACCGCGTCTCTTGAAAAGAAAGAAAGAGAGAGAGAGAGAGAGAGAGAGCGAAAATCTAATTATGCTATTTAAATAAAATCGTAGTTAAGATAAAGATTTCTGATAGAAGAGCTATTAGATTGAAACGATACATCTAATGCAATTTACTTCTCTGCGCTTGTGTTATTTATGAAATGTGTATTCACAAGATATTACTAGTGTCAAGTATAATATATGTAATCCTTTTATAAAAAAATTATATAAATTATTTAAAATCACTAATATTTTACTTACAAACTATCTGTCATTGCTATATAGAATTAATTTTAATATTTTTTTCAATTAAAAAGACAGGAATATAAGTAAACATTTGAGACATTTTGAGATACAAAAATATTGTGGAGCTCTTAAGGGAAACGGGAGGGCCCTCTTTTTGTAATATTCCAAGAAATTAATCTTGAAAAATTACGAAAATTTCAATGCAACAGACTCAGTTTTATAATATTATTAGATGCAATTGCAACATAATAATGTTACAGAAGTTGTAATTGTATAAAATATTGTTTTTAAAAGTAATCAAAAAAACGCCTATTTGTCCGTTTTAGGACAATTATTTAAATAATCTAGTATCAAAATTAATTTTACTGATTTATTTTTTCTTTTACAATTTGAATGAATATAAATGTTATGTAAAAAGTAGAAGGATTATAAAACATTAAATATGTAGATAGTAGGAATGTAAAAATATATTTCTATGTTATTAGTCTCAAAAAAGTATTATTATATATTTGTTTAAAGCAATTGAAACTATTTAGTTAAAATATAATTGAACAATGAACGTATGAGCATATACATGTAGATTATATATATAAAAACACTAAACCCTAATACATATATGTATAATAGTATGTTGCATTGTAATCATGCATACATATTATCAATAAAAGAATTAAAATAAATAACTTTACAAGTATTGCTTCTATACATATAATATCAATATATGAAGAACTCAAAATAAAAAACTTGTGTAGCTTTTGCTTCTTTTTTATACATTCTCCGCACATGTGTAAACGTAACTTCTGTAAGCTTAACGTGTTATATAATAATTCACAAGTGCACTGTATAATGGAATACATATTATCAATAAAAATTATCTATAAATAACTACGCACAGTGAATGCTAATCTACATATAAAAAAACTTACTTAAGTTTTGTGTTGAATTGAATGAAGAGGATTAATAAAAAGTAGGTTATTCACTGTAGTTTTTGCATTTGCATTAAATACAAGTAATCTACGATATTATTTTTGAAATTAAAAATTAAAATATTTCCGATTTGCTAAATAAATATTTCTGGAAAAAAATATTTTTAATTTAGTGAACGACTTTTAAATTCTGCCAGATATATAGTTTGGATCACGTTTAATTTGAGCCAGGCTCGATTCCCTCCAGCCCTTCTTGTTTTCTTTTACACCGGCACTTTTTTTGTCGCTGGCCGCTGTGCCGTGGTCATTTCTTTAGACCTTCTTTCAGTGGTATTACGTTGCTTCGTCGTCCTACGTTCTGTCGTTTGGTTAACCAAATGGAGCTGTGATCCCAAAATAAATTAATTATCTATGCATAAAGATTCTATAGAAAAAGCCAGAATTTACCGTACATTTTATTTTTAATGTATTTTTCGTGATATTACTTAATCGAATAAAAAGTACTGGTAAAATGTGCTCAGAGGACTGCAAACTGTCATTAATAAAGAAAATAGTAAATTATACGTCCTTAGTGGCAGAATAAAAAGAAATAGGAAGACAAAAAGAAAAGTAGAGAAACGAATAGGAAATTTAAGAGATAGAATGGATTCCAATATATATAATAAGACGATAAGTTAAAGTAAAATACAAAGTTAAATGTTAAAAATACAAAGTTAGTTAAATATTAAAATATAAAATTGAAACGATTCTTCGCTGTTGACCAATAGATATGCAAGGCGATTGGTCTGAGATGCCAAGTTATGCGACATTTGAGCATGCTACGGATATAATACGCGAATTAAATCAATGTCAGAGAAAATTAAAAAATCTTTCAACTTACATTATCGTTTTAACAAGTCCTTTTCCCCGATATTTCAAGTGTGTGTTGCGAAGTCTGAATACCAAATGTCAAAATAGAGAGCGTGATGTATTTATTTATTACCAATGTTTTTTCTAAATTATAATTCAGCAAATTTTTTAAGTATGTCAAAATAACTACTGTCTAACAATTCGGTGTCTGTATTTAAATTAATTCCATTTTTCTGTTCTTTAATGTGGATCATTTCAGATATTAGTCTTTTATGGTAGTTCTTTTCGTGATCCATAATTTTAATATTGTCCCAGTCAAATGTATGTTGTTCGTTTAGAATGTGTTCTGTGACAACCGAATGTCTAGCAGAGTCTAATTTAATATTATTTTTATGTTCTTTAAGTCTCGTTCCTAACTGTCTTTTTGTCTGTCCGACATATGTGGCGTCACAATCGTTGCAATTCAATTTATAAATAACATTAGAATTCGTGGGGCAATTATTTTTGTCCTTTTGAACTTTTATGAAGTCATTCAATTTTTTAATGCAACGATATCCTACCACTACGTCAGGTCTTCTTATTGCTGAAGCAACTTTCTCAGATATTGATTCTATATATGGTATGACAAAATATTTAATGTTAGTATTAGTATTATTGGTATCTGTTATATTGTTATTATTAGGCTTGTTAAATTTCTTAGTTGAGAGATTTTTTAATCTGCGTTTTATTTCTGTGAAAATTAGATCAAGAGGATAACCGTTGGATAGCAAAATGTTAATAGCTTTCTCTATATTTTTTTTGTGAAATTGCGGATGTGATAGTAATAAAGCTCTATCTACCAAGTTATAAATTGTTCCTATTTTATGACAAGTCGGATGATTTGAAAAAAATGAAAGTAATCTACCTGAGAATGTCTTTTTGTGATACCAATCTAAATAAATTTTATTATCTATTACTTTGATCATTATGTCTAAAAAGCTTATACAACGATTATCCTCTTTTTCCAATGTAAATTGTAGTCTATCGTTATAATTGTTGAATTCGTTCAAAACATATGTAATATTGTCAGCGGAAGTGCATAAAATAATGTCGTCTACATAACGGAAATAGAAAGTCATTTCGCAATTTAAATTACTAATTACTAATGTTTCCAAGTCCTGCATGACTATATCGGCAATGATCGGAGAAAGTGGGGAACCCATAGGAGTCCCATAAATTTGTTTGTAAGTTATGTTATTAAAAGTGAAAAATGTAGAAGTTAATATAAATTTTATCATACCTATGAATTCATTTTTGGGAATCTTTGTGTGTGACTCTATAAAATGCCATCTATTATTGATACCGTTTAATGCAAGATCTACGGAAACATTAGTAAATAATGAAACAACGTCCAATGAAACTATTATGTCGGTATCTTGTATTGTTTTCCCTGATAGAATGTTGCATATATCAAAACTGTTATTTACAAAACTGTCCGCTCTAGGAAGGCTATCTTTTAAAATTTTATGAAAGAAAGAAGCAATATTATATAGAGAAGTATTTAATGAGGAAACTATTAATGTATATAGAAATGGAGGAAAAAAGATAATATATAATTAAAAAATACTTCTCTCTTTTTCTCTTTTTAAAAGATTTCTTTTATTTAATATATAAAATATAAAAAAAAAATATTACTAGCACTTTTAAAAATGAAAATAATGTATAACTTACACAGTTGAGTCATACATTTGAATTGTGTCAAAAACATTACTTGGCGTAAATAATTCGACTGAACTTATCAATTGTTCAATTTCCTCGTGTATACTTTGTGGTTCCCTTTGTATTTCCATATAATTACTTTTCGTAAGAATTCTACAGCGTATAATAAATGTTTTGTTATATTATAATTGTAATGATATTATTATTGTAAAAATATGATTAAATTTATTGTTTTATTTTTATTAAATTATAGAAAAAATTATTTAAAAGAAATTTAATATTATATGACATTAAATAATTTATAAATTATAAAAGTTAGAAACGATTAAGAATAATAATTCAGAGATGAATAGAGAAATAAATCATTAATAAAAAAACATAAAAATTTTTAATATTATGATCGTAGATAAATAATTGAATTATGTTAGACGATAATTGTTAAAGAACGCAAAAAACGTAATGTCAAAAATTATAAAAAAATTACTCATGAGAACGTGTAACCACATTGATTCAAGTAGTTAAAACGAATCAAGAATACATTTATGCATTCTAGCTAAATAAATAATAAAATTATACACAATTTTTGTTGCTTTAACTACATTTAAGAAAAATATATAATTTTCATATGAAATTTTTTAATCTTTAAATACGTAATTTACTTACTCATTGTCAATTAATTCGACTTTAGATTTATCTTCATCACTTAATAAATTTTCAACATCTTATTGTAATGTTTCCAAATCTTCGCTGGAGGAACCCATTTTTTAAATATTATTTTATTTTTATGTTTTATAATAATTTTTTACTTATTTTAATTTATAGTTTTATTTCAGAATTTCAAAGATTGAAAACATTAAACATTTGATATCTCGTTAATTTTTGTTTAAATTACCAAATTCAAGAAGTTAAAAATTTAATATATATATATATATATATATACAGGATGTGTCATTTTAAACGTGCACTCCACATAACTCTTTTAGTTTTGATTTTAGAGCAAAATGTCTCAGACATAAATTATTTATAAATTTATACATAAAATATCATTTTGTAAAATGTAGATAAAAAAATATTTGGCATATGAATATACATATACATATATAGTTATCATCCTTGTTTTGTATATATCGATAATATATAAAAAATTTTAATATTATTTTTATTTTTAAAACAAATTAGTTTTTATAACCATAATATTACTTCTGCTTTTATTAGCTTTTTATATGTGTAATACTTTATTTGAATTAAAGAGCATTTAATTAGTATATTGTTTTAAAATAAAATTTTTTAAAAATAGTTTATTATTAATGTATATAGAAATGGAGGAAAAAAGATAATATATAATTAAAAAATACTTCTCTCTTTTTCTCTTTTTAAAAGATTTTTTTTATATAATATATAAAATATAAAAAAAAATATTACTTGCACTTTTAAAAATGAAAATAATGTATAACTTACACAGTTGAGTCATAAATTTGGATTATGTCAAAAACATTACTTGGCGTAATTAAAATTTTATAATTTAAATTATTATATATATTATATAATTTATTATGTATATATATATGTATATAAATATATATATACATAAATATAAATTAAATGGCGCGCGCGTAGCGCGCGCTGGTTGTGTTCTAGTAAAGGAATAAAAATTGCATGCCGAGTAAAAAAATTTCATGCAATATAAAAAAATATGAAAAAATAATTTTCTAAAACATTTGAAAAATGACTTCGAGACATAAAACAAAATTGATGCAAATTATATCGTGACATAATAAAAATTTTTGTCCCAACATTATTCATCAAATTATTATTATGTTTGACATAATTATAATTTCTACAGAATCAATCAGAAACTTTTATATTGAATGATTTTTTACTCTGCCTACTATTTTTATTTCTTTATATTATTAAAAAGACGTTTATTTATTTTATAAACGTTTTCTAAAATATAGTTCACATCTTCGACAAGAACATATTTATATATATACATCAGTGCTCGGAATTATCTCAGCATTTCAGCCGATTCTCGTATGTCAACGCCTCCTTTTCTCCCTTTGCCGCGCGCGCTGCAGCCGCTAGGACGAGCGCGGCCGCTCAGGAGCGGTACTATCCAATTATGATACGATCTTTCTCCCTTGATTTTTAAAATTTCAAAAAATGTATTCTTCAAAACTTCAATAAATGTATCGAAGTCGAACGCCAGAAGCACGTGCGCGCACGCTGTTGTTTTCGTGTCGCTGCTTGCAAACCTACACACGTATATACGTATGTACACATACATAGTCGCACTTGTGTGCTGTTTACGCCGCTCATTTGTTTCGTCGTTTCGTCCAGTTTCGTTTTTGTAGCAGTCGTCCTGGTCGTCCAGTTGCGTCGCGTCGTTGTCTTGTGCGAATCGTGTTGAGTCGTGCTCGTGTCTCGTGTCGATCAGTCGGATCAGATGTGCAGCAAAGATGCAGAGATCATCGCACGCTACAAGAAGAAGTAGTAAGTAGAAATATATTTTTTTATTACGTATCAGGCATATAGAATAATGTTTCGAATTTTCGAACGATCGGAATATTAGGAGACGCGGTAGTGTCTCCGGCCATGTTCAAACCCTAAAAGACCTTAAAAGACACTACAAGTCTCCTTATCCTGCACCATCAAAGTCCATTTTTTGGGGATGTAGAACTACTAAAATATAAAAAATTTTGAATTGCACGTAATATAACCTGAAAGGCGGCATCGCCACGAGTAATTTGAGCCAAGAAAAAATAAAATCGGTCAAGCCGTTCTGGAGATACAAGTGGTCAAAAAGTGACGTTTTTCATGAAAAATGAAGTAACGTCGTCTTCTTCTCTGTCCGCTGACGTCATCAGGATTATATATATATATAAATCTCTTCTCACCTTTCACTCACACCTCCCTCAACTTCCACCCACCCCTTTCCCTCCCACATCCCGCCTCCCGCCCCACCCCCACCCCCACTCCACCCCCACTCCCACCCCTCTTTCGCCTCTTTCACCCTCTTTCGTCCTCTTTCACCCTCTTTCGTCCTCTTTCACCCTCTTTTGTCCTCTTTCACCCTCTTTCGTCCTCTTTCGCCCTCTTTCACCCTCTTTTGTCTTCTTTCACCATCTTTCGCCTCTTTCACCCTCTTTCGTCCTCTCTCACCCTCTTTCATTCTCTCTCACCCTCTTTCACCCTCTTTCATTCCCTCTCACCCCCTTTCGTCCTCTTTCACCTTCTTTCGTTCTCTCACCCTCTTTTGTCCTCTTTCACCCTCTTTCGTCCTACCTCACCCTCTTTCGTCCTTTCTCACCCTCTTTCACCCTCTTTCGTCCTCTTTCACCCTCTTTCATTCCCTCTCACCCTCTTTTGTCCTCTTTCACTCTCTTTCGTCCTCTTTTACCCTCTTTCGTCCTCTTTCACCCTCTTTCATTCTTTCTCACCCTCTTTCGTCCTCTCCTCACCCTTTTTCATTCTCTCTCACCTTCTTTCACCCTGTTTCGTCTTCTTTCACCCTCTTTCATTCCCTCTCACCCTCTTTCGTCCTCTTTCACCCTCTTTCGTCCTCTTTCACTCTCTTTCGTCCTCTCTCACCTTCTTTCATTCTTTCTCACCCTCTTTCACCCTCTTTCGTCCTCTTTCACCTTCTTTCACTCTCTTTCGTCCTCTCTCACCCTCTTTCATTCTTTCTCACCCTCTTTCGCCCTCTCTCATCCTCTTTCGACCTCTTTCACACTCTTTCGTCCTCTCTTACCCTCTTTCGTCCTCTTTCACCCTCTTTTGTTCTCTCTCACCCTCTTTCGTCCTCTTTCACCCTCTTTCGTCGTCAAACTGGCATCGGGTTTATTTTTAAAAAAACGAAAAAAGGGTTATTTAATTAACCATTATGTTTTTTGAGAGCAGGCCGCCATGTTATTTTTCTGAGTCATTAACAAATTGGTACTCTGGAATTACGAGCAATTATTTTTCATTGTACGGGCTAGTATGAATTTCAAATCAAATCTCTATAAACGACTATTATATTTTGTGCACTAAGAATAACATATCGCACTTATTTTCTAGAATCAAATTGTAATCAGTTTTACTTATATGTATGTATATTCAATGTGAACTTGCACCTTGAATAAAATATCACAGTTACTTTTCATGGTAATATATTATTACTAAATTTAGATAATATACACTTTACGTATGTTCACTTTGAACTGGCACCTTGAATAACATATCAGTTACTTTTCGTGATAATTTATTATTAGATCGTTTAAATTTTTGAGTACCTTCTTTTGAACATGGCCTGACTTTTTCATTTTTATGATTTTTTTAGGATTATTTTATCTTTGTCCTTTATTTCACAAGAATAAACATAATATTTCGAAGCATTTATTGCGTCTTGTCCGACCATAGCCTAATATATGTATATGTATATATATGTATGCCTGTATGTGTCTGTATATATTTATGTATTTTGTAATATTGTCACGAAATAGCAATGTGTGTGAGAGAGAAAGAGAAAGGAAGAAGGAAAGAGAGAGAGAGAGAGAGAGAGAGAGAGTGCGTGTGTGTACGGCAATATTTTATACAAATTGTATGCGATATATAGACATGTATAAGTGTATTATCATAGATATATATACATAACTAGACTCATGGAACTATATAGTTTAAATTAGCATACATGTCTCAAACAGCATAGAAGGACAAGGAGAGAAAAATAAGGACTTCTTTTTGCGCGGGTAAAGAATGTGTCCATGTTTTGTAACACATATACTCTCTCTTTCTCTCTCTCTCTCTCCCTCTTTCTCTCTATTCCTTTCTTTTTCTCTCTCTTTCTCTCTATTTTTTTTCTTTCTCTTTTTCTCTCACACACATTATTCCTGTTTCATGACAATATTACAAAATATATAAATACATACACAGACACACATATGTACATATATACATATATACATATATATTAGGCTATGATCGGAAAAAACGCTATGAATGCTTCGAAATATTCAATGTTTATTCTTGTGAAATATAGAACAACGATATTCCGATCGTTCGTCCCGATCGCAGTCTTAGTATTTATTTTGTCGAAAACAAATTAGACCAAAATAATTTTAAATTTTCAGGAGGATCGACTAATAATGCATCGCCGAGAAACGACGCGGCCCTGCCAAGAATAGACGCGGCCCCGCCAAGAATAGACGCGACCCCGCCAAGAATAGACACGGCCCCGCCAAGAATAGACGCGGCCCCGCCGAGGAACAACGCAGCCCCGCCGAGGATTGACGCAGCCCCGCCGAGGAACGACGCAGCCCACGCAGCCCCGCCGAGGATTGACGCAGCCCCACCGAGGAACGACGCGGTGAATAGACTAATGCAAAAGGTTGGTAATTAATTTTTGTAGTAAAATTGACCGCGCAGTTATTTTTATTGCATAAAATTATTGAAATAATTTTTTCTAATTCTTTTTAAAAAATATATATTTTAAATTAAATTTTTTGTTGATAAATATATGAATATATACGCTTTGTATAAAGGGCTAATTTTATAACAAGTCTACAATAAAATTTATTTATGTATGTGTGTGTACACATATATACATACATATATACAGGCTATTGTTATTGTAACAGTGCACAATAAAAAATATGTGATAAGCAAAGAAATAAATATGGACAAAAATCAGTAAATTATAATTACAATGCAAATTGTACAAATCGAATAAATACTGTATACGTGCATGTATATATAAACACACTGAAATAATTTTTATTTCAGAGTTTTTAAAAATATTATAAATTAAAAAATATTATTTGTAAAATACATAAATAAAATTGAAAAAGAATTTTATATTTGCAAAATCATTATTTCTCCAAAAAATGTACACATTTTTTGAAAGAATAATGCAATGCATAAAAAAAATGCAAATGTTTCCGTTTTTTATGAAACAAAAATTGAAAATGCAAATGTTTCAGCTTTTATGAAACAAATATTGTTTCATATAAAACTGAAACATTTGCATTTTCTTTTATTCATTGCATTGTTCTTTAGAAAAATGGTGTGTACTACATTTTTTGGAGAAATAATGATTTTGCAAATATTAAAATTTTTTTAACTTTTTTTATGTTTTTTACAAATGATATTTTTTTATTTATAATAAGTAAAACATCTGTAATAAAATCATTTCAGTGTGTTTATATATATACATGCACATATACAGTTTTTATTCGATCTGTAGAATTTGCATTGTAATTTACTGATTTTTGTCCACATCTTTTTTTTCTTATCACATTTTTTATTTTGCTCTGTTACAATTACAATAACCTGTATATATGTATGTACATATATGTACACACTCATACATAAATAAATTTGATTTGTGTGCGTGTATGTACACACACACACACACACACACACACACACACACAGTATGCTTATAATCTTTATTTTTACAGAAAGTAAACGAAGCGGTTCGGCGGGCAGTAAATAGAGAAAGAAGAAAACGTAACACGCGCGCGCGACCAGCATACATGTATGCAATGGCTCCACCATATCCTCTGACAGCATTACCTACACCGACGTACGCGGTGTATGCTCCACCAGCACACGCTCCACCAGTATACGCTCCACCAGCGTACGCCCCACCAGCGTACGCTCCACCAGCGTACGCTACACCAGGGTACGCTCCACCAGCGTACGCTACACCAGGGTACGCTACACCAGGGTACGCGCCACCAACAACATATCCGGCAGCAACCACATACCCGGCACCAGCAGCGTACGCGGCACTGGCACCGGTGTATCCACCGCCGGGGCGTTTTTAGAATATATAAATCACTCTCTTGAACTTTTTGGCGACAATAATTTTTTAAATTCTGAATCTTTATTATGATTTTATTATACATAATTAATTATTTTCTCACTATGTATTCATTATAAATTATTTTTTCAATAGTTTAGTTTTATGCGTTTGACTCGATATAATTTTTATTTGTACGAAATTTTTATTTATTTTATATTCTTCAGAAAATATTATATTATAATATTTAATATTAATATTCATTAATTGATAAAATCACTAAATATATGTTATTGTATTACAAAACCTTTGGGGAAAAATAATAAAGAATATTTAAAAAAAACATTTCTACTTTCATTATAAAAGAAACATCAAATCTATATTCTGAATTATATAAATGTTTTACGGTATGTAAACGTCAATCGATCGATTATTTTATGTATTCTGACATTATAAATATGTGCTATCATTTAGTGTGACACGACTGTTCAGTCCGGAAACGAAATAGGACATGTAATGAGCAATAATATTCAAACAATTTTAAAACCACTTTTGATAATTACAATACTTATGTGTCCTAAATAAAAGTGGTCGAATTTCCGACAAGTCCGCCGGAAAGCAGGATTTTCTTTACTGTACATATTGTTAATTTGGTCGATTTATTTCTTTCTATTGACACGTATATTAACTTACATAAGCCATTACAATGTCGAATTTTTCATTTTTAGTCTAAATATATTTATTTTGTTAATTATCTCAGGAGTGTATTATAATAAGGTAAGAAATTATATAATAATATATCACTACTTATATATCAATAATAAATAATTTAGATTGTTGGCTTCAATGTTAAATAATCTAGTTTGCTATGCTGCAAAATATTTCTGTAGCAAAAAACACCTTTGCAATAACAATACGCGATTTTCTGTATCTTGATCTAATAAGTACAAATTATTAGCAAGTTTTTCTATTCATTATATATATTCACAATAAATTTTTTTAAATTGAAAATTTATATTTAATTATTTATAGAAATAATATTATGCCAGATGCAAAGTAAGTAAGAATAATCTTTCTGTACCATTGCTGATTTTTGAGTTCATATATAACTCATTGGTAATATTTTACATATTATTCATATAGTAAAAAGTAAAAAATCCATATATATATACAATAGGTATATATATACAATACAATATATATACAATACAAGACGACAAATAAGAAAATTAAATTAAAATAATTTTTTCAAGTTTTTAAATATATTCATTATAATTTCTATTAGGTCACTGAAGGGAATTGCAAAATAAGAACGCGCTTATATTGTAATATGCTAAAATATAATAGTGACAATAAAGACAATTAAAGCCACAATCTCCACTTGATTCCTCTCGACCAATAGAGCCAAACGCGATGTTATTGCGACAATTATGAAGGAAAGAACATTTTGGAAAGGAATTTGAATCCTATGGTTGGGATCTCAAAAATTCCCCCTGTTCCTTCTCTTAACATCCCCTGTAAAGAAATAGGCGAGAAAAATATTGGTCCGAAAGTCGGCTGAATCGGGACAATTAAATTCAAACAATTTTTTCACGTTTATTATATAAATTTAATTATATTTTTTATGAAGTCCCATCAATTGTGATACAAAAAATATTTTATATTGTAGAGGCAAAGGGGGTCGAGGAGAAAAGGATTCAGTAGGAAAGGATAGGATAGGGGCAGAGGGACAGGGGGGAAGGGACCCAGTTATATTGTAAGGTCGCAAAATGGCCAGGTGAGGAAGAAGAGGAGCAGAATTGTATTTAAGGGAAATGTGAGAGGGGAAGAGGAGAAGGGAGGAGAGGAGTTATGATTTTCTGTTATCGTATCATATTGTATATATTGTACATTACAATGTAACAATATGTATGATAATGTTTGATATCAATGATATGTGATAATGTAAATAGGAAAAGAGAGAAGGTGGTTGTAAGGGGTTTGGCGGTCCTCTAAAAACGCCCCGGCAAGCCTTAATTAAGGGGAGTCCGGAATAAACCTGAACTATATGTAAATAATATATTTAATATATTTATAATATATTATAATATAATTAATATATTCTTGCATAATACATTTTTATATTATAATATAATTTATTTATTTAATATATATTTAATATATTATAAATGTTTTATATTTTTGTATCAAGTTTTACATATAAATAAATATTTTTTTAGAAATTAAGTCATCGATCTCTTATTTATTACGTTGCATATATTTAATACAAGACGACAAATAAGATAATTAAATTAGATTAATTTTTTCAAGTTTTTAAATATATTCATTATAATTTCTATTAGGTCAATGAGGGGAATTGCAAAATAAGAACACGCTTATATTGTAATATGCTAAGATATAGTGTGACAATAAAGACAATTAAATTCAAACAATTTTTTCACGTTTTTTATATGAATTTAATTATATTTTCTATGAAGTCTCATCAATTGTGATACAAAAAATATTTTTGTGGTATAAAAAATAACATTGTTGGTATTTTCGATTGCGATATAACTTGTATCGAATTCTCAGATAAGAAAATAATCTCTATATTTATCCGTGACAAAGGCAATTCTGCAAAAGTGATCCTGACACAAAGAGTAAACTTTGTCAGCAGCATGAAAGATGTGAAAGTTGCATCCATAAGTGTATGATTTGTTTTTAACAATAGCCACACTTTTTTTGATTTACAGAGAATTTTGACGAACCAGATTCATCCATTTAACTAGAGGGGGGCATTTTGGGTCTATCTAATGATCGCGGCATTTAACTCATTGCTAATGATTCCACAAACATATATAATCATACTAAAAATGTTATTTTTGCAAGTTAAAAAATTAAAAAAAAAATTGCTTTTGAAATATATAAACAATAAAATTATATATTATTCTTAACCCTTTTAGACTGTCAGCATTTTTTCATTAAAATTGAGGTTTTTTTTCCTCAAAATTTATCTATATAAGTAACATACACATTGTACACAATTTCGAAGATTTGCATCGAGTTACAAAAGTGACTTTCCCAGCAGTCTAAGGGTTAATACAATTAAGAATTAATAATACTATTATATGTAATTAATATATTTAATATATTATAAGTGTTTTATATTTTTGTATCAATTTTTACATATAAATAAATATTTTTTAGAAATTAAGTCATCGATCTCTTATTTATTACGTTGCATATACCTAATACAAGACGACAAATAAGAAAATTAAATTAGAATAATTTTTTCAAGTTTTTAAATATATTCATTATAATTTCTATTAGGTCACTGAAGGGAATTGCAAAATAAGAACGCGCTTATATTGTAATATGCTAAAATATAATAGTGACAATAAAGACAATTAAATTCAAACAATTTTTTCACGTTTATTATATGAATTTAATTATATTTTCTATGAAGTCCCATCAATTGTAATACAAAAAATATTTTATATTGTAAGCAGAATTTCGGCGACGCAGGATGCACGATCACCCGATACCTCTTTTTGAGTTTTTTATTTTATATTATTTTATATATAATTTATATCTCGTAATTTGATTTTACTCTGAAAAAAATGTATTGAATTCGAATAAGTATTTATTTCGCAATACTGCCAAATAAATCATTTATTTGAAACTAATAATATTGATTTGACGCAAAAAAATATTTATTGGTAATAAATTTATTAGGCAGTATTGAAATAAAAATATTTATTAGTTTAATAATTTTTTTTTCAGTGTACAATATTTGAAGAGTTAGAAAATCTCGTAATTACATCTATATGTCAAACATGTTATGTCAAATTCAGAAGAGCAATATAAAAATCAGATTTCAAAGCACACAAGAATAAAGACACATCTTTGACGGTGAAACTTTTTTCCCATCTATGATTTTTCCCTCGGCAGGGAAGCAAATTGCTTGAATATATATTAGTTTCCCTCTGCGTGAATTCTTTGGCATGTTTGCCGACACACTTCGTGGTCCTGTAAAAACGACTTAATTAAGAAAAGGATAGATCACAAGATGCGAAAACCGATCCATCTTGTCCACACTGATTTACCTCTTTTTTCGTTTTCTTTTTAGGGATTAAAAAACAGTATTGTATTATGTCGAACAAAATAAAAATAGAAATATTTTCTATTCAATATTTTTTTCTTAAGAAGATGTTAACAGTGCGTATTTTCTGTCTAAAATCGATCTTTTTTTCTCTAATTTATTCTTTTCTCGAATTCGTTTCTTTCTTCTTTTTGCAATCTTTTTACAATATACGGTACATATATACAGGGTCGATCTACAGTTTTGTGGCCCTTAAGCTATATGATCTTAAAGAGGCCCCATGTTTTTTACAAGCATCTCCCTTCTTCCTCTTTGCAGTTGTAAAAAAAACAGGACGCGCGTTGCGAATAATAATATGCAAATGTATTTTTTTATATATTTTTATATCTATTTATACAACTATTCTTGCGAAGGAATTAACGTATCATTTCCATAGTTACAAAATAAACAACTTTCGATATTTTAATTAAAATAGGAAAACTATAATTTCTTTTTGGCTGACCGCGAAACTATTGTAATAAATTTTTTTATGATATATGAATAAAAACCATAATTGATAAAAAATAGAAAAATATTCCATGACAAAATACATTCTGATTACAATAAAAGGATTACAAATGAAATTTCTTGTATAGCTAACACGTAAAACTAGCGTTTATTTTAGATTGTAAAATTCATTTCAATTCTATTTAGTTATTTAATTAACTGCATTATTTAATGTATTGAAAAATTTAGGAATCTTGGAAGAAGACAGAATTTATTTCATCGAAATTTTGCAAATGGAAAGCTAAAAAGGTTGCTTTTTGTTTTAAATTAAAAAATTTTATATCTCATTGAATTATCAATATTTTATGAAGATTTTGGCTTTCGAAAAGCTGCACTGAAAAAATAAGTTATTGAGTTTGAATAAGTATTTATTTCGATATTGCCGAATAAATCATTTATTTGAAACTAATAATATTGATTTGAATTGAAAAATATTTATTTTATGTAACAAAATTCTTTTTCAAAACAAATAAATATTTGTCTCATATAAAAAATTTATTTTACGACAGTAAAACAAATATTTATTAATGTAATAATTTTTTTTCAGTGCAGATAATTAATTAAGCAATAAGATATATAATTATTAATTTTGTTATGAAAGAATAATTCTTATTAGTCGAACAATTATTCTAATATATCTAAAGAGAATATTCTCTAAAGAATTTTATTTATGTTTCGAAGAAGACTTGCTTTCTAAAGAATAACAATATATATATATATATATATATATATATATATATATATAGGGTGTCTCAAAATTAATAGAGAGTAAACCTTTTAATGGCAGATTCCTGGGATCATTTAGATATGATTTTTCCTCAGCGAAAATGTCGAGAGGCCATCATTTCTTGCATGTCCATGCCCAATTTTTGTCATCATGTAATTATAGCTTGTAATTAAGCCTCAAATTAAAATTCTATTAAAGTAAACTCTACATGAAATTGATAAAAGAATGTCAGGGTATCTAAGTGGTCAGGGAAATCTAGAAAACCGGGCATTATCAAGGAATTTTATAAATCTGGAATTGGCGGGGAAAAGAAATTTTTTATTAAATAAATATAAACTATATATAATTATAATTTTATTAAATAAATATAAAAAATATAACAAGGATTTCATGATTTAACATTTAATTGATTTATTATAAAGATATATGCAAATTATATATTTGGAAAAAATAATACTAAAAAGTCAGGGAAAAAATTAATTTCTGGTCTTGGAAAATCTGAAAAAGTTAGGAAATTTTTTTTATTGAGTCTGCTGGGCATCCTGAATGTGATTTTGTTAATATTTCATTTCCACAAGGTTTAGTTTGCGAAAAATCCCTTACTTTCAATCGCTGAAAGATTATTGCTGCTTCATTTTTGTATTAGATTTTTAAAAAGTCTGTTTTACGTTTAAAACACGTTTGTACAAGTATTGTATGGAGGCACCCTGTATATATTTAAGAAGGACATATGTTGAAATTTTATCTTCTTATTCCTTGCATAATAAAGGAAGTATTTGGAGTAAATATTAAACATTTAAGAATAATAATTATTTTGAAATAAATACAATCGATAATTCTGATATAAAAATTGGGTATAAAGGACTAGTAAGGCCTAATAAACTAGTAAGAACTCTTTATATCTGAATTTTTGTTATTATTTATATATCAGAATTTTTTGATTTTATTATTTTTATATAATTCCTATTCCTAATATTTAATATTTTCTCTATTGTATGTAGGGCTTTACAGTTGTAAATATTTCTTTCAGAATGGCACTAAATATAACAAAAAAATAGGGAAAAAGAAATAGTGAAATAGAAATGTAAATGATTATTTTTTCTATTTAAGAACAAAGCATTTAGGTATAGAAATTTTTTTATATACTGATTATAAAATCATATATTATAAATTTATTGTATTCTTTGTTTTTATTATCGTTAATTTGAAAATACAAACGGATTCAACATTGATGAAATGCCTATTAATGTTAATCAAAGATATGCCTTTATAAATTTACTATTCGACATTTAAAAAATATAATGTTTATTTATAATTCTAAATTAATACCTAATCAAAACATCACATACCAATGCTCAAGCTCGTATGACAATAAAAACAATGATAAATTATTAAATTAAGGCCATGTGTAACGAGCAATACGATATTATTTTATTATTGAGAAGAAAATTCTTAATTTGAAATAATAATTGTACAAACGTTTCGAGCTCTACTTGCTCCTCTTCAGTGCGCAAAAAAATAGTGATAATAAATAACGATAATAAATAAATACATAAAATTCTAATAAAAAATCCGCAATACATAGTCAATATAAGTTATATAGTTGAGTCATAGTTAAAACGCAAAATATATTTACAATGAATTGAGACCATTAAAATAGTTCAACAAAGTAAGAACCCAATTAGAAGCAGAATGATTCGTCCGGTTATTCATAAAATATATTAGAATTATTAATAAAAACTTGGAGTGACACTTATACATTACTCCAAATGAACCACTTATCGTTATTTGACGAAAGTCCCTCGATCTGGCAATGATTATGTTCATCCTCTCCAAATTATTTGATATTTGTTAACTGAATTTAAAGAATTTATTCAATTGTAAAATAGGATTCCACTAATGTGTATGTGAAAAAAAGATTAAAAATTATAAATTAAACTAACTACTAAAATATTGAACCTTTATGCTTACAAATTGTTCCGAATAACTTGAGATGACGATGCTTCTAATTGTTGTTGGTCTTATTGTTAGTACTTGACTGTTGTCTAGTCTTTTAAAAAGTCGAATAAATAGGTGTCAGATCTCACAAAATAAACATTTACATAAGTCTAAAAATTCGATATTTCTTCGAGAATGTCGAAATACGCGTTGTTAAGCAATTCGGTGTCTGTGTTATTATTTATACCATGCCTTTGTTCCTTGATGTGTATCATTTCCGAGATAAGTCTTTTATAATAATTAGATTCAATATCAAGTATTTTAACGTTATCCCAATCAAAAGCATGTTTTTTATCCATAATATGTTCAGAGACCACAGAATGCTTGGAGGAATCAAATTTAATATTATTCATATGCTCTTTTAGTCTAGTGCGTAATTTTCTTTTGGTTTGCCCAACATACGAAGCTTCACAATCCTTACAATTAATTTTGTAGACAACATTATTATTATTGTTATGCACGTTTTTGTCCTTGTGGACTTTAATTAATTTGTTAAGATTATTTAGACAACGGTATCCTACTCTGAAATCTGATTTTTTTATTGTCGATGCTATTGTCTCAGAAATGTTATTAATGTATGGAATGACGAAAAATTTTTTCTTGCTATTATCTTCTGCAATTTCTTTTTTTTCTATTGTTGTTAAACTGACCATTGTTTAAAACTCTTATTCTCTTATTTATTTCTTTAAAGATTAAATGAATAGGGTAACCGTTGTCCAATAATATTTTAATACACAATTCTAAATTTTTCTTATGATATATGGGATGAGATAATAACAATGCCCTATTAATAAGATTATAAATTACTCCTATTTTATGGCACATAGGGTGACTCGATAAAAAAGATAGTACTCTACCTGAACATGTCTTTTTTTGAAACCAATCTAAGTGTATGATGTTGTCTATTATTTTAATGTTTAAATCTAGAAAATTTATGCTTCTATTAATTTCGTATTCAATCGTAAATTGTAGTCGTTGATTGTAACTATTAAACTTATTCAATACGCTATCAATTTTATTCTTTGGTGCCACCATAATAATGTCGTCTACATATCTATAATATATTCCAATACCGATGTCCAATTCATTAATTATTGATTCTTCAAGATCTTGCATAACAATATTAGCAATTATTGGCGATAACGGGGAACCCATAGGTGTGCCATAAACTTGCTTGTATACAATGTCATGGAATGTGAAGTATGTTGACGACAATATAAATTTAACCATGGAAATGAATTCATTTTTTGGAATTAATGTATGTGTATTGATATAATTCCATCTATTACTCACACTTTCTATTGCAAGATCTATCGGAATGTTAGTGAATAGTGAAACCACGTCTAATGATATTAGAATATCTTCCGCACCAATTTTCTTACCCGCTAGCTTGCTGTAAAGTTCAAAACTATTATTTACATTACTTTTTCCCGTAGGAATACTATTTGAAATGATTTTATGTAAAAATGTGGCTATCGAGTAAAGCGTGGTATTAATCGATGACACAATTACTCTAAATGGAGTATTCTCCTTGTGTATTTTTGGGAGACCATAACATTTTGGAAGAAGGGAGTCGCTGGAACGTAGTGAGTAATATTCTTTATTAGAAATGTACCCTTTTTTTTGCCATTTCTTAAGAATATCGTTTAGTTCCTTTTCTATTTTGGAGGATGGGTTCTTTTTTATGATAGAATAGGTGCTATTGTCTTCAAGTAAACCTTCCATCTTATTCGTGTAATATTCTTTTGTCATCGCGACTGTTACGTTGCCCTTATCAGCCCTTGTAAAAAGAATATCCGGATTATCATGGCAAAACCTCCTTGTATATTTATACATACTAATCAAATCTTCATGAGTTGAATTAAACTTAGTTTTGCCGTGTAAAAAATAGGAAAGTTGTGGAACCAGATTGTTACGTAATGTATTTAAATTTTTCATGTTAGAACTAGTGGAATTCCCTTCTATATCTTTGATAAACTCGTGTATGGCCAACTTTTTGTCATTCTTAAACGGCAGGCCGAATTTACTTCCAAATTGTAATAGATTAGTGACATTGGTAGGAATTATTGTGTCAGTCAAATTAATAAACCATTTTTCGTAGTACTGGTTAGAGGATTAATATGTTTGTCTCTGAATTTATTAGGATATATGACAATGTCTTTGTTTATATTATTGTTTACTGAAATTGTTGATTGTGGAATGTCTATTTTGTTGATGGAATAACTAAGTTTAATCAGTTTGATATTTCTCAGATATTTGTCTTGTTTCTTTTTAATTAGCCAATTAAATTTGTTATTATGTTAGTTATGTAGTCTGTTATGAAACATGTCAAATGAGATGAAATGATGTCTTAAAATTTCGTTCCATATGTGTACTGGCAGTTTGTTAGCCACATATCTTGAAATATTGTAAAGTTTACCATGTAATAAATTAATTAATCTATATAAATCTCTGATTTCAATATTTAAAATTTGTTTTTTGAATCTGTACAGCAAGCTATCAAGCCTTTTTTTCGATCTAAAGTGATGCAAACAAAATTGATTCCTACAATACGACGTCAAGTGGTTAGGTAAGACATCAAAATTTTTACAATGTTTTAAAAAATTCAACTTTGATCTAGCTTTGATTATTTGATAATTTAAATCAATCCATTGCTTTAACCTCCATGTTATTTCTCCCCCAAATGAATTATATAAGAACTTAAAATTGAAACGATGAAATCTAAACGGAATATTAGTATAACGCATTTTCAGGCCAGCGTAAAAAGCAATGCTAAATTAATACCTAATCAAAACATCACATACCAATGCTCAAGCTCGTATGACAATAAAAACAATGATAAATTATTAAATTAAGGCCATGTGTAACGAGCAATACGATATTATTTTATTATTGAGAAGAAAATTCTTAATTTGAAATAATAATTATACAAACGTTTCGAGCTCTACTTGCTCCTCTTCAGTGCGCAAAAAAATAGTGATAATAAATAACGATAATAAATAAATACATAAAATTCTAATAAAAAATCCGCAATACATAGTCAATATAAGTTATATAGTTGAGTCATAGTTAAAACGCAAAATATATTTACAATGAATTGAGACCATTAAAATAGTTCAACAAAGTAAGAACCCAATTAGAAGCAGAATGATTCGTCCGGTTATTCATAAAATATATTAGAATTATTAATAAAAACTTGGAGTGACACTTATACATTACTCCAAATGAACCACTTATCGTTATTTGACGAAAGTCCCTCGATCTGGCAATGATTATGTTCATCCTCTCCAAATTATTTGATATTTGTTAACTGAATTTAAAGAATTTATTCAATTGTAAAATAGGATTCCACTAATGTGTATGTGAAAAAAAGATTAAAAATTATAAATTAAACTAACTACTAAAATATTGAACCTTTATGCTTACAAATTGTTCCGAATAACTTGAGATGACGATGCTTCTAATTGTTGTTGGTCTTATTGTTAGTACTTGACTGTTGTCTAGTCTTTTAAAAAGTCGAATAAATAGGTGTCAGATCTCACAAAATAAACATTTACATAAGTCTAAAAATTCGATATTTCTTCGAGAATGTCGAAATACGCGTTGTTAAGCAATTCGGTGTCTGTGTTATTATTTATACCATGCCTTTGTTCCTTGATGTGTATCATTTCCGAGATAAGTCTTTTATAATAATTAGATTCAATATCAAGTATTTTAACGTTATCCCAATCAAAAGCATGTTTTTTATCCATAATATGTTCAGAGACCACAGAATGCTTGGAGGAATCAAATTTAATATTATTCATATGTTCTTTTAGTCTAGTGCGTAATTTTCTTTATTTATAATTATTTGTAATAACAATTTTGTTTATAACTCAAGTCATAAAAAATACAGCATTTAGAAAAATTTATTCAGTTTGAGATAAAAAGATTCGCTGGCATATCTTAACTTTAACTAGTAAAAACTCGATCACTTCAACCGTTTATTGAGTACCGAATCTATAATATAGATTCTCTCAATTGTTCACGTAAAAATACACGGTGCCTCGTTTTTACATAAGGGGTTGTTTGGTCTCTTGATTTTTGAAAATTTTATTTGCAATGATTTTTCTTTCGTTCGTAATTATACAATTTTTAAAAGTTATATGCTAAACAATTGATCGAAGATGAAATTTTATCAATTTTTATTATAGCTCAAATGTTTGCAGTTGTATTTTATGATTTGTTTTTCAATTTTTTTTGTGAATGTACCGTTTAAATCATAAAATGAATCAAGTTATAAATATTTTGTG